>NC_080182.1:4898541-4928541 GCF_950295315.1 Erinaceus europaeus | reverse complement strand
CTGTCCAGCTCCAGGGCCTCAGCGTTGATCGTGGTCACGTCCTGCAGCAGCCTGAAGAGCAGCGCCAGCCTCCGAGACGCCTCAAACACAAAAACCACTCGGCCGAATGTGGTGGCACCTTCCTGATCCACCTCCAAGGGCTCCCTGCCCAGCTGCAGTGGTACAGCCACGTCCACCCGCAGCTTGAGCAGCGAGCTGGCCTCCAAGTAGTTGCCCATGGGCACCGGCTGGACACTGTCCTTGGGCAGCAGGATGCCCACCGCCTTCCTGTCCCTGCAGTCCAGGCTGAGGTTGATGGGTCTAGGGTCGCAGCTGAGGATGGGGACATCCAGGTTCAAGTACTTGCGGCCAAGCAGGAGGTCGGCGAAGCTGACTCGGGCCACCCCATAGGGGTCCCACACCTTCTTCTGGAACTCAAAAGGGTTGCTCTCGGTCTCCTTGGACGAGATGAGGGCGTGCGAGTTGAGGTAGGTGTCCAGGGGGTCCTCCCCAAACAGGGTGGGCTTCTGGCTGGCCTCCTCCATCTTGCGGTCACGGTCGTGCACCTCCACCAGCATGGGGGGCCCCTCTAGGTACTCCTTCAGGTCGCTGGGGTGCATCACGCCCAGGAAGATGACGTTGGTGTCCTGGAAGCAGACGTGGGTGCCATGGGGCTGGCCCTGGGTCCTATGCACTGGCGCCTTGTGGAACTGGTATTTGCAGTACACGGGCATGCACAGCTTCTGTGGGGAGCAAGGCCATGCTCACTCTCTGCTGCCCTCATCCTCAGAAGCCCCACAAGAGAGTCTGCACAGCAAGGTCATCCCCGGGACCCTCGGATGAACAAGGGCGTTTAAGAGGAGGGCTAGGGAGTTGCTGCCATGTGTCTTCCTCCAGCCCAGCAGCTGGGAGATGGCTCACTCAGTAGAAGGCACACTTTACTATGACCAAGACCCAGGTTCAACGCCCCAGCTCCGCATGGGAGCGCCATGCTTGGTTCTAGGGGAAGCTTCATGAATGGTAGAGTGGCACTATGGGCCCTATCTGAATTTAAAAGAAGAAATTAATACATTCCACCAGGAGTGATGGAATTGTACAAGCACAAAGCACTGGTACCAAAACAACATTAAAAATAATAATAAGTGAACTGCAGAGTAGACCAACAGATCCTTGACTAGTAGACACACAGCAAAGATTCGAGTCTCTACAAAAACTTGAAGAACCAAAGATTAGCAGACATAGGAGGAGGACTCCTGACATGGGAAGGGACAGACTATGTATCATCATGGGCCCCCAACACCACCCAGAGACTAGGCGTTCTTGGGAGATCTTTCAGGACCCAACGTGCGAGAAAAGCATGGCTGTGCTTGCTTGGGACAGAAGAGACCACACAGAGTCTGCAAAGGGCTGTGGGGAGGTGGGGAGGTGGGGAGGTGGCCGTAAGACAGGCCAAAAGACATCAAGTCCTTTAAGGATAGTGGTCAGAGGCCTCCATGTGAACTTAACACATGCTGTAAAGAAGAACAATTAGAAAGAAAAGCACCAAGGCGGCCAGAGGAGCAGCCCAGAGCAGTAAGAGTTCTGTAAGGAAGGGAAAGGAGAAAATAGTGAAATCATTAACTTCAGTCACAAAACAAGCCTGATGACGAAGTGATGCACTGATCTCCCTCATGAAATCCGATAAAGCGCTAAAGAAGACTCCAGAGGGTTGCACCATGAGGCCGGGAACCCTGGCACTCAGACATTCATTTGGGACAGATTCTACACCAGGTGCTAGACAGTAACACAAAGAAGCTACTGGAAGCAGGCAGGAGAAACACTGAGACAAGCCGTCTCTGCAGCCCAGTGACCCAGAAGAGCCCAGCCCAGCAGGTCAGAATGTTTTCAGTCCAACACCAAGAAGAAAGCCTGGCTCCAGCCCCACTTCCAGGTGCTGAGTGTGGTCAGACAGTGGCGGTGGCCTTCACCACAGACAGAGGGGTAGCGGTCAGGGAGGTGGTGCAGGGCAGAGCATAGGACTTGCGTGCATGAGGCCCTGCGCTAGGCCCCAGTACTGGCACTGCCTGAGCCCAAGTGACACTCTAGATCTCTCTCTCCCTCTCCCTCTCCCTCTCCCTTTTCCTCTCCCCCCCCCCCTCACTGCCAGATCTGCACATGGTCCACCCTCCTTAGTGCCTGTCTGGGTCTCCAGCTTCCTTTCCTGTGAGGACTTGTCACTCTACGTTAGCACCTACTCCAGCCAGGTGATTTTTACTGGAGGACAGTTGGCAGAGACCCAGTGGCCACATGAGGTCACACTCCAAGGCGCTGGAGCCTTGGAGTACGTCAACACACCTTTGTGAGGGAGACACAGTTCAACCCAGACAGTCACATCACTAGGTCAGATAAGGGGCTTCACTGTTGCCGGCTGACTTTTCCAAGAGAGGCAGTGAGGGGAAGACATCACAGCCCTGACGCTTCTTCTGGTGCTGTAGTCCTCTTTCTGGTAAACTGGAGACTCAAACCTGAGTCTCATGGCTGCCAAAGTGGGTTCCCTCCTGGGTGAGCTATCTCACCATCCCCCACACTTTAGTAAATTTATTTTACTGCCACTTATGGTTTCCCTCGGCTTCATGATTTCACTTCTCCCAGTGGAGTTTTTCTTGTTGTTTTTTTTTGCCTCCAAGGCCTAGTGGCAGCGCTATGAATCCAATGCTCCTGGCAGCTGCCCCCCCTTTTTTTCTATTTTATTGGATAGGACAGAGAGAAATTGAGAGAGGAGGGAGAGATAGAGGGAGAGAAAAAGACACCTGCAGACCAGCTTCACCACTTGTGAAGTGACTCCCCATCTGCAGGTGGGGTGCAGGAGCTCAAACCCAGATCCTCCCGTGGGCCCTTGTGCTTCATACTATGTGCACTTAACCAGACGTACCACCACCCAGCCCCGAGTCATTTTTCCCTTCACGCAGAGGGTGAGGGACAGAGAAGAGAGGCACCATGGCATTGCTCTCCCAATTGGGAAACCTCCCCCGGGCAGGTGCTCCACGTGGTGGTCTGGAGCTGGAACCCGGTTCTTGCACTTGGTAAAGGGTGTGCTCTACCAGCTGAGCTGTCTCCCGGCCGCCTTCCGCCCGTTCTTACCTCTAGTTCCTGGATGGAGACGGGCTGTGACGGGAGGCAGGAGGCACATTTGATCCTTATGGTCAGGGGGTTCAAGTCCTGCCTTTGCTCCTCGGTCATGATGGGAACCTTTGTGCTCAAGGTCAGGTAGCAGCCCAAGACAGTGGCAGACTTCCAGCTGGCGTGGCCCACGATGCTCTGCCCGCCTGGGGGCGTGCACAGGACATTAGGCTCCCCACCTTCCCACACTCAGCGCTGAGGACTCTGCCCCAGAAGAGCTGATAAGATCACAACCAAGCAAGGAGAGTTTAAAGAAAAAAGGAGGCAGGCAGCATGCTACAAACCCCTTTCTCAAGCTGAAGAAATGCTACACACACACACACACACACACACACACACACACACGCACACACTCACTTTTACTTGTTTTTGCAGTGACCTGACTTACAAGTCCCCACCTCTTCATAAGATGCGACTTCTCAACACCCACCACCAAAGCCAACCACACCCCTCCATCCTTGCAGGGTGCCCCCCCCCCACCTAGTGATTAGATTGTGATGAGCACCTTGTACTGTCAATGCTTCCTGACTCCTCTGGGGGTTCAGTGCGGAATGCTGATATTAGGGCATCACCTCCAACTCTCTGATTTACATGGTCTGTGGTGCAGCCAACATACTGGGTTTTTTCTGAGGTGCCAGAGATCAAACTCGGCCTCATATATGCATTCCACCACTGAGCCTGCCCCAGTGTTAAAAAATGTAGTGGGGTCAGGGATAGATAGATAGCATAATGGTTATGCAAATAAACTCTCGTCACTGAGGCTCCGAAGTCCCAGGTTCAGTCCCCCACACCACCATAAGCCAGAGTTGAACAGCACTCTGGTAAAAATAAATAAAAATAAGAACGTAATTGGGGCTAGAAGATAGCTCACCAGACAGAGTATGTACCTTGCCATAGTGGTGACCCAGGTGCTAAGAGTTTAAGCCTCTTCTTACCTTCACACCAGGCCTGTGTGGTAGCTAATATTACTGCTTTACCAAGGGGGGAACTGAGGCCCAGAGATGCTAAGCCACTGTCCAAAGTGCCTTGGCTAATGAACAGTGTCCAAACTCGTCTTGCTTAGCTCAGTCTGGCTCCTTTGCTATGCACCCCAAACACTGGGTCTTTCTAGAATCTATTTGGTTACTGACTAACCATTAAGGTATGCAAAGTCTGTGGCTCTACTTGGGATTACCAAGAGGACTCAAGCTGGCTTGGGGACGGATCACCCCAAACTACCACCGTGTTATGGTGAGGACACCTGTGGTTGGCCTGGGCCAAGGTGGTTCCTGCCACCAACCAGGATGGTTGTGTAAGGGTGATCTTGGTATCTTCCTTGCCAGAGGCCCAGGCTGCTGCATCTGGTCCCTCAGATGTCCTGACAGATGCAGCTGCCACCATACACAGCCAGAGTCCTGCTGTGTATGGGAGGGACTCAGTAGTAGTACTGAGGAGGTACCTCATTAAAAAGTAAATAAACAAGGGCCAGACAGTGGTGCACTCAGTTAAGCACATATGCTTAAGGGGCATGTGCAAGGACCAGGGTTCAAGGCCCTGATTCCTACCTTCAGGTGAGTCACACTTCAAGAGTGGTAAAGCAGGGATCTAGGTGGTAGCACAGCGGGTTAAGAGCACATGGCACAAAGCGCAAGGATTGGCGTAAGGATCCGGGTTCAAGCCCCTGGCTTCCCACCAGCAGGGGGATCGCTTCACAGGCGGTGAAGCAGGTCTGCAGGTATCTTATCTTTCTCTCCCCCCCCCTGTCTTCCTGTCCTCTCTCCATTTCTCTCTGTCCTATCCAACAACAACAGCAATAGCAACAATAACTACAAGGGCAACAAAATGGGGAAAATGGCCTCCAGGAGCAGTGGATTCACAGTGCAGGCACTGAGCCCCAGCAATAACCCTGGAGGCAAAAAAAAAAAAAAGAGAGAGAGAGAGAGATGAAGCAGGTCTTCAGGTATCTCAATTTCTCTCTCTCCCTATCTCACCCTCCTCTCTGTTTCTCTGTCCTATCCAATAAAAAGAGAAAGGAAAAAATGGCCACCAAGATCAATAGATTCATAGTACAGGCAGACATTGAGCCCCAGTCATAACCTGGCAGCAATAAAATGAGTTTTTTCTTAATTTTTAAAGTTAAATAAACAGTGTGAGAGTAGATAGCATAATTATACAAATAGACTCTTGTACACAAGGTTCTGAGGTCCCAGGTTCAATCCCCTGCACCACCATAAGCCAGAGCTGAGCAATTCTCTGATAATAAATAAGAAAGAAAGAGAGAAAGGAAGAGAGAAAGAAAGAAAATGAAAAAATATAAAGGAGCTGAGCAATTTTTGAAATTAATACAGAAAATCTAAAATACAGTACAGTCATGAGAGTTTAGGTCAAAATCTCATGGAAGAGCTGAAGCTGAAAGTTGTAAGCTAACACTATGGGGAGTGGCACTGAAAATAAGCAGAGCAATTTGGAGACAGGACAAAAACCACACGGAGGGTGCTTGGGAGGTGGTACAGTGGTTAGAGCTCAGGGATTACAAGCATGAGGTTCTCTTGTGCCAGAGTGATGTTCTGGACCTCTCTAATAAATAGGGTGGGAGAGATAGCATAGTGGTTCTGCAAATGACTTTCATGCCTGAGACTCTGACCACCCAGGTTCAATCCCCAGCGCCACCATAGACCAGAGTTGAGCAGTGCTCTGGGGAAAAATAAAATAGAATAAAAGTAAATAATAATATAAAACAATCTAGTAGTTGTGATGGAGGCAGTTATTCAGTGGATAAAGTTGCCAATCTGGCAAGCATGCAGTACCAAGTTCAGCCCCTGGCACCATTTATGCCAGAGTGATGCTCTGGTTTGCTCTCCACTCTCATTAGTAAATAAATCTTTAGTAGCTACAACATAACAAACATTTAAAGATAAAAGTCAGGAAGCCGGGCGGTAGTGCACCAGGTTAAATGCACATGGTACAACATGCAAGGACTGGCTCAAAGATCCTAGTTCGAGCCCCCAGCTCCCCACCTGCAGGGGGATCACTTCACAGGTAGTGAAGCAGGTCTGCAGATGTCTATCTTTCTCTCCTCCTCTGTCTTCCCCTCCTCTCTCCATTTCTCTCTGTCCTATACAATAACAACAACAGCATTAGCAACAATAACAACAAGGGAAACAAAATGGGAAAAATGGCCTCCAGGAGCAGTGGATTCGTAGTGCAGGCACCAAGCCCCAGCGATAACCCTGGAGGTAAAAAGGAAAAAAAAATGTCAATAGTCTTTCCTCAAGATATCTTGACAGCAGCTAAAGACCTTGGGAGAGTTAAGACTTTCCAGACTCTGGAAATGGACCATGAACCAGCTCAGGAAGCTGACACCTAAGCGTCGGCAGATCAGCCACTAGAGGGCGTGCGTTCACCCAGGTGGCGCAAATCCTCATCCAACTAGGTGTGTCTCTCCTTGCTGTCACACCCACCGCTCAGGTTCCAGCCAGACCCCACTGCTCTGAAGGGAGCCTGGAAATGGTGTCTCTCTCTCTCTCTTTGAAAAAACAAACTGTTTTCTCTAAAGACAGCAGTTTGTTCTATGATTACCCTCCTTTAAAAAACAAAGTTATACACAGCCCAGGAGGTAGCATAATAGTGTTGGACTTTTTAAAAAAAATATTTATTTACTTATTCCCTTTTTGTTGCCCTTGTTGTTTTATTGTTGTAGTTATTATTGTTGTTGTTATTGATGTCATCATTGTTGGATAGGACAGAGAGAAATGGAGAGAGGAGGGGAAGACAGAGAGGGGGAGAGAAAGACAGACACCTGCAGACCTGCTTCACTGCTTGTGAAGCGACTCCCCTGCAGGTGGGGAGCCAGGGGCTCGAACCGGGATCCATACACTGGTCCTTGCGCTTTGCACCACGTGTGCTTAACCCGCTGCCCTACCGCCAGACTCCCTGGACTTTCATATATGAAGTTCTGAGCTCACTCCCTGGCACTGCATATGCCAGAGAGATGCTCTGGTTGTCCTTTGCTCCTCCTCTCATTAATCTTTTTTAAAAAATACACAAAAATAAAAACTCACAAGGACCAGCCTAAGGATCCCAGTTCAAGCCCCCGTTTCTCCACCTGCAGGGGAGTCACTTCACAGGCGGTGAAGCAGGTCTGCAGGTGTATATCTTTCTCTCCCCCGTCTTCCCCTCCTCTCTCCATTTCTCTCTGTCCTATCTAACAACAACAACAATAGTAACTACAACAATAAAACAATAAGGGCAACAAAAGGGAATAAATATTTTTTAAAATTTAAAAAATAAAAATAAAAACTCACATAATTTTACCCAAAATATACTCTAAGATTCCCATCATCAAAACATGTGGAGATCAATTTGCTATCAATTTGCAGGAGACCTAATTTCTTTTTTTAAATATATTTATTGCATATATATATATTTTTTGCCTCCAGAATTATTGCTGGGGCTCAGGGCCTGTACCACAAATCCACTGCTCCTGGAGGCTATTTCTTTTTTCCTTTTGTTGCCCTTGTTGTTTAACATTGTTTTGGCTATTATTATTGTTGTTGTTCTTAATGATGTTTTTGTTGGAAAGGACCGAGAGAAATGGAGAGAGGAGGGGAAGACAGAGAGGGGGAGAGAAAGACAGACACCTGCAGATCTGCTTCATGGCCTGTGAAGCGACCTCCCTGCAGGTGGGGAGCCGGGGACTCGAACCGGGATCCTGACGCCGGTCCTTGCGCTTTGCGCCACGTGCGCCCTACCCCCCTGAGACCTATTTTCTTAATTGTGACGCATCTTTTTTATTTTCCCCCTACTCCAGAGCACTGCTTGGCTCTGGCTTATGACAGTGCCAGGAACTGAACCTGAGACTTCAGAGGCTCAGGCACAGAAGTCATATGCATAACCACGATGCTATTTCCCGGGCCCTAAACTGTGGTAACGTCTTACAAACGGATAAAATGACCCCCACTTGGCTGAAGGAGCTGTGAGTATGCGATGAGGTGGCAGACAGTCCAGGCTCAGTCACCAAGAGCACCTGGCTGGAGGGCACCTTCCCGTGTGGTTCAGGACAAGCGGAAGCCGTGCAGTGGGGCTGCAGCTACCTGCGAGCAGCGGCGTCACTGGCAGCTGAACAGAGAAGGTTTCTGGTTTCCAGTGGCCTCCGTGCTTGGATTCCATGTCCTCCTCTGTCGGTGACTTCTTCTTTTTCTTAGAACTTTTCTTTTTCCCATTGGCATCTCTCAGTCTCACTGTGTAAACAAAAGCAAAGAAAGAAGCAAGCCAAGGGACTCTCACCCAGGCTGCCAGCTGTGATGGCAAACGTGCTGCAGAGATTCTGGAGGGTTCTGGGAGCTGCTTGAAGACAAAGGTCGCTCTTTGTGCTGCTGCCCCTTCCGGAAGCCAGAGTGGAGTCTGACCATAGACGGCTGCAGCACAGGAAATGGCACACAAACGGGTAGACGACAGGACCTGCGTGCCTGGAGTCCCAGGCTCCAGCCTCGTGCCACATGGACTGGAGTGTTGCCCCAGCATAGCTTTCTCTTGCTCTCTCTGTCATGAAACTCTGTCTCATATGGATACATGAAATGACTCTTTTACATAAGCATAACTAACAGACAACTTGTAAGAGCTACTGGCAGGTAGACAGTGGGGTACGTACTGATTCCACACCCGCTGCCACCCAGTTAGACGGCAGGGAATGAAGGTTGCTATGCATGACGACGGGTCAGAGTTCTCCAGAGACTGTAAAGACTGGCTTGGTGGTTTACCTTATGAGTGAGAGAGACTCCAGAGCACTGCTCTCGTCATATGTGGTGCAGGGGATTAAACCTGGAGCCTCATCCATGCAGTCCAGCCTCTGCCTGCTGAGCCCTGCATGGTTGCCAAGGCAGCTCCTCACCAGAGGGCAGGACACAGGATCAAGCTTTGTAACTGAACCACCGCAGGTCCAGAACCAGTCTCACCCTGCTAACAGGTAACCCTGACCTGGCATTCCTAGCCCATCCCAGTGACCTCATCTGTCCAATGGGGGGAGCACTAGTAGCACCTGCTGCTGGGGTTCTGAGGGTAAATGAGCAGGGACATGAAAAGTCAGCTCTCTGCCAAGCTCACATCAAGAAGAAAAAGGAAGGAGTCGGACGACAGAGCAGCAGGTTAAGCACAGGTGGCATAAAGTGCGAGGACCTATGTAGATCCCGGTTCGCCCCCGGCTCCCCACCTGCAGGGGAGTCGCTTCACAGGCGGTGAAGCAGGACTGCAGGTGTCTTTCTCTCTCCCTCTGTCTTCCTTCCTCTCTCCATTTCTCTCTGTCTTATATAACAATGATGACATCATTAACAACAACAATAACTACAACAACAATAAAAAAACTAGGGCAACAAAAGGGAAAATAAATATATAAAAAGTTTAAAAAGAAAAAAGGGACAGACACACAAACTGACTATAATTAATGTAAAGAGCTATTGGTTCTGTGCCATCAAGATGAATGGAACATACTAGAACGTCAAGTATTGAATCCAAAAGAAAGGGAGTTGGGCAGTAGCGCAAGGACCGGCATAAGGATCCCGGTTCGAGCCCCCGGCTCCCCACCTGCAGGGGGGTTGCTTCACAAGCGGTGAAGCAGGTCTGCAGGTATCTGTCTTTCTCTCCCCCCTCTGCCTTCCCCTCCTCTCTCCATTTCTCTCTGTCCTATCCAACAACAATGACAACAACAATAACTACAACAACAAAACAACAAGCGCAACAAAGGGAAAATAAATATAATTAAAAAAAAAAAAAGAATTGAATCCATACACATGGGGGACTGAACAGATACCAGAGGTGGCATTTCAAATCACTGGGAAAAGAGAGCCTAGTTAGACTGCTTACACAAACTATCTATTCAGAGGCAAACAAAACAATGAAGCATTCATGCCGTGTGCAAAAGGAATCACAGACTTAGAAGAGGAAAGAAAAATCTCTAAAGTCACTATAAGAAAACACAGGAGAGGGAGCTGGGCTGGCGCAGCGGGTTAAGCGCAAAGTGCAAGGACCGGCATAAGGATCCCGGTTCGAGCCCCCGGCTCCCCACCTGCAGGGGAGTCGCTTCACAGTGAAACAGGTCTGCAGGTGTCTATCTCTCTCTCTCCCCCTCTCTGTCTTCCCTTCCTCTCCTGATTTCTTTCTGTCCTATCCAACAACGACAGCAACAATAACAACAATAATAATAATGATAAACAACAAGAGTAACAAAAGGGAAAAAATAGTCTCCAGGAACAGTGGAGTCCCAGGACAACCCTGGAGGCAAAAAAAAAAAAAGAAAGAAAGAAAGAAAGAAAGAAAGAAAGAAAGAAAAGAAAAGAAAAAACGGGAGATTAAACTGACATCAAAATGAGGAAGAGCTCCTTAAACATTACCAACAAGTATAAACTAGAGCCAAGGAAGTAGCTCAGCAGTAGAGTGCACGCTTTGCACATGTGAGGCCCTGGGCTCTATCCTCAGTACCAAAAATAAATCAAAACTGCATCAGGGCAAAAAAGCAAGACACTGTATCAGCTGGGGGAGTAGCTTGGCTGGTAGAGCACAGGATTAGCAAGACCCCATGTGAAGAGTAAAGGGTAAATTACAGGCCCTAGTCTGTGATGCTTACAGTGTTGTGCTAACTAGCAATGCCAAATCTGCAGGAGACGTAGAAAATAAAGTTTACAAACCAGTAATAGAAAAGAGTAAACCCAGAAGTTGGGCGGTAGCACAGCGGGTTAAGCGCACATGGCGCGAAGCACAAGGACCAGCTTAAGGATCCCAGTTCAAGCCCCCAGCTCCCCACCTGCAGGGGAGTCGCTTCACAGGCAGTGAAGCAGGTCTGCAGGTGTCTATCTTTCTCTCCCCCTCTCTGTCTTCCCGTCCTCTCTCTATTTCTCTCTGTCCTATCCAACAATGACGACATCAATAACAACAATAATAAAACAACAAGGGCAACAAAAGGGAATAAATAAATAAATTTTTTTTTTAATTTTAAGTCTTTAAAAAAAGAAACCCATGTCTGGAAAACACCTCAGTGAGTAGAATATACAACTTGTGGTGTGCAAGGTCCTGGGTTCAATCCCTGGTATCACAGGGAGCACCATGAACAACACCAAAGGAAGGTAGAGTAGTATTTTAGTCAATCTCTCTCTCTCCCCCTTTCCCTCTCTCTCTCCAGTTGTATATAGTCACAGTGGTCACTCAACAGTTTTCTACACACACAAGAGCCTCGGTTTATTCTCAAACACTACAAGAAAAGAATGGGAGGGGGTCGGATGGTGGCTCACCAGGTTAAGCTAACATTGTAGGAAGCGTAAGGACCCACACAAGGATCCCAGTTCAAATCCTCGGTTCCCCACCTGCGGGGGCGGGGGTCGCTTCACAAGCAGTGAAGCAGGTCTGCAGGTGTCTATCTTTCTCTTTCCCTATCTCCCTATCTCTGTCCTATCCAATAAAATGGCCACCAGGAGCAGGCATCAAGCCCCAGAAATACACCTGGAGGAAAAAAAAAAAAGAAAGAAAGAAAAGGTAAGCAAAGGGAAAAGAAAAGAAATTAAAAGGATAAGCCAACAGAGAAAAATGTAAAGAAATAGGAACAGGCAATTCACATGAGTGTGTGACCAACTGAGCTTCCCCTGACCCCATCAGGAATCAGAAATTAAGCCCTTGACTGTACCAGGACTGAGGGAAGACATGGAAAGACAGGTTTTCTCAGGACTGCCATGGAAGGAGGGAGGAAAGGGAAGAAGGGATGGAGGGAGGGAGGAAGGGAGGGAGGGACGGAGAGAAAGAAAGAGAGAGAGAGAGAGAGAGAGGGGAAGGATATGGCCTGGAGAGGAAACCACAGCATGTCTCGAGGAGGCAAGGTACATTTCCCCTGCCCTGAGACCCTGCTACCCCTTGGGGAGCTCCTGCATGGAAGAAGGGTGGCACCACCACCTAGGGGAGACGTTATAGTCCATAGAAGGACATGGACATGTGTCAGAAACAATGCTGAGTGCAAAGGGCAAGCTGCAGGAAAACGAGTACAGATGAGATCATCTCTGTGACATTCAAAACACTGAATGTGAGAGAGTGAGGTGGCAGGGAGGGGCCATGCTAGCCTCAGTGTCAGGAGAAGGTGAGTTCAAACTGCATTTGTAAGAGAAAGGGACAGAATTCTTAGTTTAAGAAATAATAGCTGAGCATTTCCCCAAATTGAAATAGGAGGTAGACCATCATATCCAAGAGGTTGTAAGAGCTCCAAGGAAAATCACCAAACCTATGTTAACCAAGGTACATAATTAAAATGACAAAGATCGAAGACAAGGGGAGAATGATAAATACCATGAGAAAAAGGCAGAGGGTCACTTATCAAGAAATTCCCCTAAGACTAGGAGCTGATTTCTCCCCAGAAGCTCTAAAGGCCAACAAAGACTGGCAGGACATACTCAACATTTTTGATGGAAAGGAATGCTCTACCCAGTCAAGTTTATCAGTCAGGTTTGAAGGAGCAATGAAGAGCTCTTCAGATAAGCAATGGACCAGAGAATTCAACTGTACCCAACCAATTCTACAAGAAATACTAAAAGGAAAAACTGAATGCCTGCTCTCAATAAGGAAGTACTGGAGCCAGGCTCTCCAACTGCAGGGGGGAAATTCAGGAGTGGTGAAGCAGGCCTACAGGTGTCTCTTCATCTCTCTCCTTCTCTACCTCCCTTTCCCCTTCTCAATTTCTGTCTCTGCCCAATAACAAATAAAACTTAAAAGAAAAGAAAAAGGAAAAAAAGAAGCAGATTCATAGTGCCAGTACTGAGCCCTCCAGCAATAACTCTGGTGGCAATAAAACTAATAAAATAAAGCACATTCTTTGATCCTAAACTGCAGAACTGAGGTTACTAGGGGGTGGTATGGGGAGAATGCGCTGCTGTGGTGGAGAGGGCATGATGGACTTTGGTGGAGGGAGGGATGTTGGTGCTTTGGGGTCGAGAGGAAGAGGCAAGTTCAGTAACATATTTTAAGGTGATAAATTGTACTTCTGAAATATTATAGTTTTGTAAACCCAAGTTACTTCAAAAACTATATTAGGAGTTCCTGTTACAGAGGCGGAGCTACGAGCAGCAGATCGCTTTCTCTCCTCTCCTCTCCTCTCCTCTCCTCTCCCGGATCAACTAGGAATACCAAAGGAGACCACCCGGACCGAAACAAGACAGGACTAGAATGACCACAGGAACCCAGTAAATCACCCGTGAGTACAAACACGCGTGGCTGGTGACAGAGAGGAGAGAGGGGCCTAAGGAGAAATTAAGTGACTGCTAACAGTTCAACAGTTTATCAGTGGAGACACCACCTCCAGTCTGCTCCACAACAAGGGGACAGCTGAAGGGAGGAAAGGACTCCCCAGAGACTCACCAAGTGCAACTCTGAGTCTCCATTGCTACTACCCTCAGAATCTGGAGCAGCAACAGGGAGGGACACCAGGGGACAGAGATCTAACTGCAAAACTCAGGAGAAGACCTATACCTCGGTGGCATAGCTGAGGGGCTGTGAAAGTCTCTTTGCATAACCACTGGATTATCTCTGCCACACCCTGCTTTATCTCTTGGTCAGGAGTCAGTGATTAAGCTAAGAAGCCTATTGATAGTTTAAAAGCCCCCAGGCTCCCGTAGCCTACAGGGAAGAAAAAAGAAAAAAAAAAAGAGGCTTTTACACCACTGAGCTCCAACTCAGGGATTGAAAAAACTGTTAACTTCCACCACGGTAAAACCTTTAATTAAATTACTTGGACACAAGTCAATCCAGGCAATAGTGATCAATAATTTGAAAAGTACTGATAAAGGGAACTCATAACATAATATATAAAATGGTTAAAACAACAAGAAAAAATATTGGAGACTCGAACCAGGACAAGAGTCCAGCTAAAAGTCCTCCAGAGGGTGAAGCACAAAACAACGAGTTCAACATCCAAACATTAGCTAAGGAAATAATAACAGGAGTGAGTAAAGAATTTGAAAAAAATTGTAATCAGAAATGCAGGAACAACAAATGAGAATATGGAAGAAAATTCTAATTATCTCATGGTTATTAGAGAGCTGAAAGCTGAAATCGCTGAGCTAAGAAGGCAACTAGCTGAACAAGCTAAAACAGTATCAGAGCAGGGCAACAAAATAGATGAACTCCAGAAAGCAGTAGAGGGCAGACAGAATAGAATCTATGAGGCTGAAGACAGAATTAGCAAGATTGAGGATGAATTAGAGACAACTAAAAAAGAAGTAAGAGATCTCAAAAAGAGATTAAGAGATGCTGAAAACAACAACAGAGTCCTATGGGATGACTTCAAAAGAAACAATATACGCATTGTTGGCTTACCAGAGGAAGAAAGAGAAGGAGAGGAAGAAAGCATTCTCCAGGCCATAATAGCTGAAAATTTCTCTAGTCTAGACAACACCAAAGACATAAAGATTCAAGAAGCCCAGAGGGTCCCAAACAGAATTAACCCAGACCTAAAGACACCAAGGCATGTCATACTTAGAATGGAAAGGAATAAGGATAAAGAAAGGATCCTCAAGGCTGCAAGAGAAAAACAAAGAGTCACCTACAAAGGAAAGCCCATAAGATTAGACTTCTCCATACAAACACTACAGGCCAGAAGAGAATGGCAAGATATCTATCGAGTGCTCAATGAGAAAGGCTTTCAGCCAAGAATACTATATCCTGCTAGACTGTCATTCAGACTAGATGGAAGCATCAAAACCTTCTCAGACAAGCAACAGTTGAAGGAAGCAACCATCACCAAGCCTGCCTTGAAAGAAGATCTGAAAGGTCTCCTATAAACAACCAGACCACCACAAATAGGATATATATCAAAACACTCTAAAACTCTACAAGAATGGCGTTAAAATATCTTCAGTCTTTGATATCAATAAATGTCAATGGCCTGAATTCACCTATTAAAAGACACAGAGTAGGAAGATGGATAAGAAAACACAACCCAACAATATGTTGTCTACAGGAAACTCACCTAAGGCAACAAGACAAACACAGACTTAAAGTGAAAGGATGGACAACTATCGTACAAGCCAATGGCCCACAAAAAAGGGCAGGAACAGCTATTCTCATATCTGACATGATAGACTTTAAAATAGACAAGATTAAAAAAGATAGGAATGGACACTACTTAATGCTCAGAGGATCAGTCAATCAAGAGGACTTAACAATTATTAACATCTATGCACCCAATGAGAAGCCATCTAAATACATCAAACTTCTACTGAAAGAGCTACAGCAATATATTAACAGTAACACAATCATAGTAGGGGACTTCAACAGCCCACTATCTCAACTTGACAGATCATCCAGGAAGAAAATCAGTAAAGACATAAGGGAGCTAAATGAAGAGATAGATAAACTAGAACTATTGGACATTTTCAGAGTCATTCATCCCAAGAAACTGGAATACACATTTTATTCAAATCCACATGGATCATTCTCAAGGATAGACCATATGTTAGGCCACAAAGACAGCATCAGCCTATTCAAGAGCACTGAAATCATCCCAAGCATCTTCTCAGACCACAGTGGAATTAAACTAACACTTAACAATCAACAAAAGATTAGTAATAGTCCCAAAATGTGGAAGCTCAACAGTACACTTCTTAACAACTTCTGGGTCAAAGAGGAAATCAAGGAAGAAATCAAAATGTTTCAAGAGTTCAATGAAAATGAAGACACAAGCTATCAAAATATTTGGGACACAGCTAAAGCAGTTCTAAGAGGGAAGTTCATAGCTATACAAGCACACATTAGGAAACAAGAAAAGGCACAAATAAACAGCCTGATCGCACATCTTAAAGACCTAGAAGAAGAACAACAAAGGAATCCTAAAGCAACCAGAAGGACAGAAATCACTAAAGTTAGGGCAGAAATAAATAACATTGAGAATAGGAAAACCACACAAAAGATCAATGAAAGTAAATGTTGGTTCTTCGAAAGAGTGAACAAAATCGACAAACCTTTAGCCAGACTCACAAAACAAAAAAGGGAGAAGACCCAAATAAATCGGATAGTAAATGAAAGAGGAGATATCACAACAGACATTGCAGAAATTCAACATATCATGCGAGCCTTCTATGAACAACTATATGCCACCAAGCTAGAGAACCTGGAAGAAATGAATGATTTCCTAGATACCTACCAACTTCCAAAACTAAGTCAAGAGGAAGTGGATAACATGAACAGGCCCATCACAGCTAATGAAATTGAAACAGTTATCAAAAATCTTCCCAAAAATAAAAGTCCTGGACCAGATGGTTTTACAAATGAATTCTACAAAACTTTCAAAGAAGAATACCTCTACTTTTAAAAGTCTTCCAGAAGATTGAAGACACTGGAATACTCCCTGCCAGCTTCTATGAAGCCAACATCACCCTGATACCAAAAGCAGACAGGGACACAACCAAAAAAGAAAACTACAGACCAATATCTCTGATGAACATAGATGCAAAAATATTGAAAAAAATTCTAGCCAACCGGATACGGCAGTATATCAAAAAGATTGTTCATCATGACCAAGTGGGGTTTATCCCAGGCATGCAAGGTTGGTTTAATATACGTAAGTCAATCAATGTGATCCACCACATCAACAAAAGCAAGACCAAAAACCACATGGTCATATCAATAGATGCAGAGAAAGCCTTTGACAAAATACAACATCCCTTTATGATCAAAACACTACAAAAAATGGGATTAGATGGAAAATTCCTGAAGATAGTGGAGTCTATATATAGCAAACCTACAGCCAACATCATACTCAATGGTGAAAAACTGGAAGCATTTCCCCTCAGATCAGGTACTAGACAGGGCTGCCCACTATCACCATTACTATTCAACATAGTGTTGCAAGTTCTTGCCATAGCAATCAGGCAGGAGCAAGGAATTAAAGGCATATAGATTAGAAGAGAAGAAGTCAAACTCTCCTTATTTGCAGATGACATGATAGTATACATGGAAAAACCTAAGGAATCTAGCAAGAAGCTTTTGGAAATCATCAGGCAATACAGTAAGGTGTCAGGCTATAAAATTAACATTCAAAAGTCAGTGGCATTCCTCTATACAAACACTAAGTTAGAAGAAATTGAAATCCAGAAATCAGTTCCTTTTTCTATAGCAACAAAAACTATAAAATATCTAAGAGTAAACCTAACCAAAGAAGTGAAAGACTTGTATACTGAAAATTATGAGTCACTACTCAAAGAAATTGAAAAAGACACAAAGAAGTGGAAAGATATTCCATGTTCATGGGTTGGTAGAATTAACATCATCAAAATGAATATATTACCCAGAGCCATCTACAAATTTAATGCTATCCCCATCAAGATCCCAAGCACATTTTTTAGGAGAATAGAAAAAATGCTACAAATGTTTATCTGGAACCAGAAAAGACCTAGAATTGCCAAAACAATCTTGAGAAAAAAGAACAGAACCGGAGGCATCACACTCCCAGATTTCAAACTGTATTATAGGGCCATTGTCATCAAAACTGCTTGGTACTGGAACATGAACAGACACACTGACCAGTGGAATAGAATTGAGAGCCCAGAAATGAGGCCCTATACCTATGGACATCTAATCTTTGACAAAGGGGCCCAGACTATTACATGGGGAAAGCAGAGTCTCTTCAACAAATGGTGTTGGAAACAATGGGTTGAAACATGCAGAAGAATGAAACTGAATCACTGTATTTCACCAAATACAAAAGTAAATTCCAAGTGGATCAAGGATTTGGATGTTAGACCAGAAACTATCAGATACTTAGAGGAAAATATTGGCAGAACTTTTTTCAGCATAAATTTTAAAGACATTTTCAATGAAACGAATCCAATTACAAGGAAGACTAAGGCAAGTATAAACCTATGGGACTACATCAAATTAAAAAGCTTCTTCACAGCAAAAGAAACCACTACCCAAACCAAGAGACCCCTCACAGAATGGGAGAAGATCTTTACATGCCATACATCAGATAAGAGTTTAATAACCAACATATATAAAGAGCTTGCCTGACTCAACAACAAGACAACAAATAACGCCAGCCAAAAATGGGGGGAGGACATGGACAGAATATTCACCACAGAAGAGATCCAAAAGGCCGAGAAACACATGAAAAAATGCTCCAAGTCTCTGATTGTCAGAGAAATGCAAATCAAGACAATAATGAGATATCACTTCACTCCTGTGAGAATGTCATACATCAGAAAAGGTAACAGCAGCAAATGCTGGAGAGGGTTTGGGGTCAAAGGAACCCTCCTGCACTGCTGGTGGGAATGTCAATTGGTCCAACCTCTGTGGAGAACAGTTTGGAGAACTCTCAGAAGGCTAGAAATGGACCTACCCTATGACCCTGCAATTCCTCTCCTGGGGATATATCCTAAGGAACCCAACACATCCATCCAAAAAGATCTGTGTCCACATATGTTCTTGGCAGCACAATTTGTAATAGCCAAAACCTGGAAGCAACCCAGGTGTCCAACACCTGGGGAATGTTATGCATGTACAAACTATTGTATTTACTGTTTAATGTAAAACATTAATTCCCCAATAAAGAAATTTAAAAAAAAAAAGAATAGGAAAGCTATCAGGGGAGGGGATGGGATACGGAGATCTGGTGGTGGGAATTGTGTGGAGTTGTACCCCTCTTATCCTATGGTTTTGTTAATGTCTCCTTTTTTAAATAAATAAAAAAAGGAAAAAAAAAAGAAAAATGTCAATAAACTAACATGTATCCACAAAAAAAAAAGTAGACTTCCATTTCTTGTAAATTAGCAAACATGAACAGGACAGAAATGTCAGATAGAGCAAAATATTCACAACTACACTGTGGGTACATGGTTATGCTTTTCTGTGTACTTTCCATTTTCAGTTCAAAACAAGTGCTTTTAAAGTCCCATTAAACTACTTGAAGAACAGAAGTGAAGGATGAGACCGTGTCATGGGCGGGAGGGGGTCATCAGGAGTTGAGAGGTATTGTTAGGGAAGCGTGGCCTAGTCTCTGAGGAGGTGAAAAGTAGCGTGGGGTTTTGTTCAGCAGTGTCTCAGACACCCCCAAGAGGCTCTGGTTCCAACACTCACCTCTCTCTGCAGCTTCAGAATGTGGACAAGAACCAGGAAAACACAGACAGATTGATTCAAAGGAAATGATCTATTGCAGTTAGAAGTGGACAAATTGGAAAGGGGCCCTGGGCCTCAGAGTACACCAGCTCTGGGATTTTCTTTTCTTTTCTTTTTTAGATTTATTTTTTCTTGCCTCCAGCGTTATTACTGGGGCTCAGTGCTGACACTATGAATCCACTGATCCTGGTAGCCATTTTTTTTCCCATTTTATTGGATAGAACAGAGAGAAATTGCGAAAGGAGGGGCATATAGAGAGGGAGAGAGAAAAACAGCTGTATACCTGCTTCACTGCTACTGAAGCAACCCCCCTGCAGGTGGGGAGCCAGGGGCTCGAACCCAGATCCTTGAACTTCATACTATGTGCACTTAATCCAGTGTGCCACTGCTTGGCCCCCAGCTCTAGAATTTTTTTTAACCTCCTACCAGAAGCCCACCTGCTTGCAGAGAAACTGCTGAGGAGACCCTGTCCCAGTTTGAGGGGATAGTCTAATGGCTCCTGAAAATCTTCTATCAAGGTTTCCTGCTTCTGCATAAGCAGGTCCTGAGACCTGGGTGGGAGGGTCCTCCTTGTTCCACCAGGAAAAGTGAAGAGCTTTGTATCTTCCAAGGAGGGTCTTTCCACACCCCTTGCTCTTCTGTGCTCCCCCAACACCCCACCACCTACTCCCACCACAGTATCACAGAAAATTAGAGTTACATGTTTGAAGGTCTCCAACATAAGAGGCTTTTGTGCTCCCCATCTACACAACACCATGGACCAGAAGCACAAACAGGCTGGTGGAGTGGAAAGAGTGAGAGTAAGTGAATGGGACAGACAGACTGGGATGAATGGATGGGTGGATGGGTAGATGGACGGATGGACAACAGGGCTGGATGGGTGCGGTGATGGATGGATGGTAGGGGGTGTGTGGCTGTGAATGGATACATGGATGATAGGGATGGATGAAGGAGGCAAAATGAGTGAGAATGAGAAAGTTGAGAGTGTCCACAGTATTCTTTTATGTTAGAGTAATGGCCAGTCAGATATCAAAGAATCTTGAAATGGTCTTAGTCTAAAATACTCCTTAATTTTCCCCAGTCTAGTTCCCAAATCCCATCCTTACTTGGGAATTTCTGCTTATCGGACAAGTTTGTTATGCTGCCAAAGGACGTCCTCTGGATGATCTCTTTCATCGCCAACCCGGCAATACCTCCCATAGCACTCGGCTTCCCTGACACGCTCCATCTAGAAAATTCACCACGAGGAAAGATAAATGAAGGGAGGTGCCTGGGAGCCAGATTTCTAAGAATCTACTTCCCAGACTCAGTGTGAACATTTGTTTTTGTTCCAGTGACCTCATGGCCTCACATACATGTAAGCCCTTCACTCCCGAGTCAATCTTTTTCATTACAAAAGGGGAGGGGGCGGTGGTGTACCTGGTTAAATGCACAGGTTACCATGAGCAAAGACTTGAATCCCAGCCCCTGATCCCCACCTTCAGGATCTGTGAAGTATTGCAGATGTCTCATTATATCTCTTCTTCTCTAACTCCCTCCCCTCTCAGCTTCTCCCTGTCCTGTCAAATAAGGGCAAACAAAATCTGTGCTTCCCTGGTGTCACAGTGCTTCCCATGTGGTGTCAGGGTTCAAACCTGGTGCACCTGGTGGACTGAGCACGTGTCACCATGTTCAGGGATCAGGTTCAAGGCCCTGGTTCCCACCTGCAGGGTGGAGGTGTCTCTATCTACCCCCCTTCCCCTATCTCTCCACTATCTAAACAAGTAACTTTTGTTTTTAAAAGATGGGGCTGGGAGTCGGGCGGTAGCGCAGCGGATTAAGTGCAGGTGGCACAAAGCACAAGGATCCCGGTTCGAGCCCCTGGCTCCCCACCTGCAGGGGAGTCCCTTCACAGGCGGTGAAGCAGGTCTGCAGGTGTCTGTCTTTCTCTCCCCCTTTCTGTCTTCCCCTCCTCTCTCCATTTCTCTCTGTCCTATCCAACAATGACAACAACAATAATAACTACAACAATAATAACTACAACAATAAAACAAGGGCAACAAAATGGAATGAATAAATAAATATTTTTTTTAAAAAAAGATGGGGCTGAGTAGTTGCACACATGGTTAAGTGCACCTGGTTACATTACACAAGGACCTGGGTTCAAGCCCTGGTCACCACCTGCAGGGGAAAGCTTTGCAAACAGTGAAGCAGTGCTGAGGTGTCTCTCTTTATCCCTCTCTATCTCCCCCTTCCCTCTCAATTTCTGTCTCTATCCAATAAATAATAAGTGTTAAAAAATTTAAATATAAAATTGATATACCATGATCATGGATGGGAGAACTTCACAATTAAGAATTATCAGTTCTCAAATATATATATATATATATATATATATATATATATATATATATATATATATATGTTATAGATACATATAATAGATTACAAGTCCTGATACACACACACACACACACACACACACACACACACACACACACTCACTCACTCCTGACTTCTTAAATCAAGGTTTTCTAGTGACATGACACATCATCAATGGAGCTTGACTGTCTCCATTGTAACCTGTCCTTTACTTACATCCTCCAAGGACTCCCCCTTCCCCAGACACTTCTTAGCTGCTGGAGGCCCCCTAACAACTGCCCTCACAGCAAGCTGGCTGGGGACTGAAGGACCTGAGGGGTGGGAAGGACCTGGCTTCATCAACGCTCCAAAAGGCACTTCCAAAAATTCTAGCTTTTTGTTTGGTTTGTTGGGGGCGGGCTTGTACTTGTGTCATTTTTTTAGTCAGAGAGAGAGAGAGAGATGGTGGACAGACAGGATTAAAGCTTCTGCCATTGCCACAGCACCTCCCATATGGTGCCAGGGTTGAGCCTGGGTTGTGTTCTTATCCATCAAGCTCTACCCAGTAAGCTCTCCCACCAAGAATTCAAGTTTTTTTTTTTAATATTTATTTATTCCCTTTTTATTGCCCTTGTTGTTTTATTGTAGTTATTGTTACTGATGTCATCACTGTTGGATAGGACAGAGAGAAATGGAGAGAGGAGGGGAAGACAGAGAGGGAGAGAGAAAGACACCTTCAGACCTTCACCGCCTGTGAAGCAACTCCCCTGCAGGTGGGGAGCTGGGGGCTCCGGAATCCTTATGCTGGTCCTTGCGCTTTGTGCCATGTGCACTCAACCTGCTGCACTACTGCCCGGCTCCCAAGAATTCAAGATTTATATTGTTTTTGATGTTGCCTTCTGGCTTTCTAGTCTTATATTAATGTGTGCAAACCACTGAAGTCACTCAGTTGGAGGCACTGGTTCTGCCTGAGAGAGAGAGGGAGGGAGGGAGAGAGAGAGAGAGAGAGAGAGAGAGAGAGGGAGAGCGCAGTGTGAGGATCAAGCCAGAGGCCTGGCTTCTAGAAGCATACAGCCTGAGGAACAGAGGACAGAAGCCATAGTTCCTGTGGGTCAGCATGGACTGCCTGAGGCCTCCCCCGCCCCAGTACAGCCTGTGCCGGTCTTACTGAAGGGCGCTGAAGTCTTCCATCTTCAGCAGCTTCTCATACTCGTCCATGCTCTTGGGGAGCGACTCCGGCTCTGCCAGTGAAAACAAATGCACATCAGCACACATGCCCAGGCTTCCTGCCCCAAGCCACTTACCAGCAGAGGATTTTACAGCCTGTAACACTGTTCTTCAGGCAAAAGGCCTGGAGATGATAAGCATTCATTTAAAATAGAATGTTCATGTGTGTATGGAGAGGGTGTTAATAACAAGGAGGTGGTCACGCAATGAACACTTTTGTTCCTGAGGCACCAAAGGTCCCAGGTTCAACACTCAGCACCAGCAGAAGCCAGAGCTAAGTGGTACTCTGGTGGATAAAATAAAACAAAATAAAATAAAATAAAAATAACAAGTAGATAAGTGAATATGAGACTAATTATGACTGTTTAGTCTGCAGTTTCTTATCTCATAAACTGCTGATTAAAAAAGACAAAGAAGGGGGTCAGGCAGTAGCACAGCAGGCTAAGCGCACGTGGAACAAAGAGCAAGGACTGGCGTAAGGATCCCGGTTCAAGCCCCCGGCTCCCCACCTGCAGAAGAGTTGTTTCACAGGCGGTGAAGCAGGTCTGCAGGTGTCTGTCTTTCTTTCCCCCTCTCTGTCTTCCCCTTCTCTCTCCATTTCTCTCTGTCCTATCCAACAACAATGACATCAGTAACAACAACAATAATAAACACAACAAAATATAACAACAAGGGCAACAAAAGGGAAATAAAAGCAATTTTTTTTAAAAAGACAAAGAGGCTATTATCTGTCTAGTTGTCCACTATCATAATGAGGAGGTTACAGGTAATGGTAAGAGAGCTGCAGTACCACCACACCCTAGCAAGTGAAATACCACAGCATCAGGATTCTATATCTCCACCACTGAGGGCTACAGAAAGACTTCCAGGAAACCACAAAGCATGAGGTGACTTGCTAGCCTTGGAATATATGTTCTGTCTCCAGGATTATGTCAAAGAAAAATCCTGGAATGAAAGCAAAGAAGTTGCCACAGTATATTCATGGGAATATTAACCATTTTAGATACCAGTGATGAAATCATACTTTCCCTGTTTATAGTGTGCTTTTCTATATTCACTGAACTTAAAAATAAGGAGGAGGTGAAGGAGGAGGAGAGGAAATGGGGGAGGAGGAGAAGAAGGAGAAGCAGCCGCACTATATAACTTCTATAATTAAGAGGCTTTGGTGGGGCTAGATGGTAGCACACCTGGTAGAGTGTACATGCTACCACACTCCAGGACCCAGGTTCAAGCCCAGGTCCCCACCTGCAGGGGCCTCTCTGTCAAAGACACTAAAAATATTAATTTTAAAAAGATCATCTTGTCTGCAGTAGACAAAATGAGTAAAAATTATAATACTGCACCAAAGTAAAGGACTCTTGCGTGGGAGTGGGGGATTTCAGGTCCTGCTGCATGTTGGTGGAGGAGGCCTCAGCTGAGGAAAGAATGTTTTGCAGAAAGCTGAGAAAGTTTACATATGTACCAACAGCTGTATCTACTGTAAACCATTAATCCCCCCAATTAAAAAATATATATATATAGAGAGAGAACATAAATCAGAAACAGAAAGGCAACTGCACAGCAGGAAATGGGCTTGCTTGGGCCAGGACCCCAGCACCAGCGAGCGGCTGATGCAGGTAACAGGCAGGTAACGGCCACTTCAGTGCTGCTCCCCTGCCCATCCATGAGGGTCGTCTCCACTCACCGTTCCCAGACTTCAACTGCTTTTTGAATTTTTCTGATTTCCCTGGGGGCACCTCCAGGATCGGCTCCTCTTTGATGTGGTTGCTGTGCTCAGACAATTTCCTCTGGTTTAAAACCAGATGCCTCACTTCCTCTAGAAGACCGATGAAGAAGGACCCATCAGCTCTCAGTGACAGGCCATGGCTGGGCAGCTACTATGTGACCGTCAATGATGAGACCCACTGGGCCCCCACCCTCCAGAGCTGCCACTGCTTCTTCAAAGCATCAGGTAGGGGGGTCGGGCGGTGGCGCAGTGGGTTAAGCGCAGGTGGCGCAAAGCTCAAGGACCGGCCTAAGGATCCCGGTTCAAACCCCCGGCTCCCCACCTGCAGGGGAGTCGCTTCACAGGTGGTGAAGCAGGTCTGCAGGTGTCTTTCTCTCCCCCTGTCTTCCCCTCCTCTCTCCATTTCTCTCTGTCCTATCCAACAACGAATGACATCAACAACAATAATAATAACCACAACAAGGCTACAACAACAAGGGCAACAAAGCTGGGAAAAAATGGCCTCCAGGAGCAGTGGATTCATGGTGCAGGCATCTAGCCCCAACAATAACCCTGGAGGAAAAAAAAAAAAAAACATCAGGAGGGTCTTGGGGGGGGGTTAAATAGAATAATGGTTCTTCTTCTTCTAGCGTTTGCCCTTCTTCCGTAGCCAGTCAACAGCGTCAGGTTGAGCCTGATGTAAAGTTTCGAGACCTCCTTTGAATCTGGAGAGGTGGCAGTCGTTGACTATGTGGGTCTTAGTCTGTCTGGAGCCGCAGGGGCAGTTCGGGTCGTCTCTGGCTCCCCAGCGATGGAACATAGCGGCGCACCGGCCATGGCCTGTTCGATAGCGATTGAGGAGGGCCCAATCATAACGTGCCAGGTTAAAGCCGGGTTGACGCTCGCAAGGGTCTGTGATGAGGTGTTTGTTCTTTCCCTCGTCTGACTGCCAACTCTGTTTCCAAGAGTCTGGAACAGAGAAGTTCAGTGTAGGCGTAGGGGACCAGATTGGGTGACGAGACGTCAAGCGTTGGACAGGGTGGGCGAAGATATCCGCGTATATTGGCAGGTCCGGTCGAGCGTAGACGTGGGAAATGAACTTAGATGAATAATGGTTATGCAAAAGAGATTCTCATGCTTGAGGCTCTGAAGTCCCAGGTTCAATCCCCCTATCAACATAACCCAGAGTTGAGCAGTGCTCTGATTAAAACAAACAAACAAACAAACAAACAAACAAAAACACCAAGGAACTCAAACCCCAGCTGGCAAAGATGACTATGATGTACTTCACATATCCAGAGTCATGTAACCATCACACTGTACGTTGGCTTTGACAAGCTGAGCAGTGTCCCTTGGCTCAGCAGCTGGTGCTACCCACAGAGCTCCTTGTGCTGGCTAGGAGTGTGGTGCTCAGGCATCCACTTCTTTAAAAATATTTATTTTTTTAAAAAAAACATTTATTTATTCCCTTTTGTTGCCCTTGTTGTTTTTTATTGTAGTTATTATTGTTGTTGTTACTGTTGAATAGGACAGAGAGAAATGGAGAGAAGAGAGGGAATACAGAGAGAGGGAGAGAAAGATAGACACCTGCAGACCTGCTTCACAGTTTATGAAGCGACTCCCCTGCAGGTGGGGAGCTGGGGGCTCAAACCGGGATCCTTATGTGGGACCTTGTGTTTAGCGCCATCTGCATTAACCCGCTGCGCTACTGCCTGACTCCCCAAAATATTTCTTATTTATTCATATGAGAGAAAGAAAAGCCAGGGCACCACCTTCGTACATAGACACCAAGGACTGAACAGGGGAGCTCAGGCATGCCAGACCCTGCCAGTCCTCGAGCACCCTCCCTCCTCCAGTTCTGGCCAGCTGATTTTACCTCTCTTCCAATGTGGCTCCCACAGCCTCCTCTCCAGGAGGCCTTCCTGAACCCCTACCCCAGCTCCTTCCTTGGGTGGGTGGAGGTGGGAGGATGGGAAGGTGTCAAAAGGAGACTTTCTGGGTCTGGGAGATAGCTCAGCGTGCTAGAGTACCACTGAACATAGCTGGGGACCCACAGGTCACAGGTTCAATTCTGATAGCACCTTATGCCAGAGCTGAACAGTGTTCTGCTTTCTTTCTCTCTTGTTCTCTTACAATAAAATAAAGTCTTGTGGGGCCAGGCAGTAGTGCACCTGGTTAAGTACAAGCATTGCAGTGTGCAAGGATGCAGGTTCAAGCCCCTGGTCCCTACCTGCAGGGGGAAAGCTTCACAAATGGTGAAGCAGGGCTGCAGGTGTCTCTTTGTCTCGCTCTCTCTCTTTCTATCTTCCCCTCCCCTCTCAATTTTTATTTCTCTATCCAACAATAAATAAAGACAAATAAAAACCTCAAAGAAATAGAAATTTCAAATGTATGAAATAAATTCTGGGGGGGGGAGGGACAGTTAGCTGGAGAGTTAGTGCTGAGGTAGAGCATAGGATCTAAAAGTGAGAGAGCCCAAGGCTCAATCCCCACCACCACTAATAGCCAGAGCTGATGGTGCTCTGGTCAAGAACAACAACAAAAGAGGACTGAGGAGATAGCTCAGCCTATCAGAGCACCCACTTGCATATCTGAGGCTCCAGTGATCACAGGTTCAACCCCCGGCACCACCTTATGCCAAAGATGAGCAATCATCTGGGCTCTCCCCCTCTCTGAAATAACAAATACTTAAAACATCTTTTAACCAGAGCACTGCTTAGCTCTTAAACTTGGGACATCAGAGCCTTACACACTAAAGTCCTTTTGCATAACCACTATGCTGCCTCCCCAGCCCAATAAGTAAACATTTTTTAAAAGAAAACAAACAAAAACATATGGTTGTGGGAAGGGGAAATAGCTCAGCTGATAGGTCCAGGACCCTCCCCACTCCATCCCTGGCACCAGTACCAGAGAGGTACTCTAGCGTCTTCCTTCCTTCCTTCCTTCCTTCCTTCCTTCCTTCCTTCCTTCCTTCCTTTTTCTTCCTCTTTTCTTTCTTTCTTTCCTTCTTTTTTTCTTTCTTTCTTTTTTTCTTTCTTTTGCCTCCAGGATTATCGCTGGGGCTCATTGCTCCTAGAGGTAATTTTTTCCATTCTTTATTGGATAGGACAGAGAGAAACTGAGAGGAGGGGGAGATAGAGGAGAGAGGAGGACACCACAGATCTGCATCACCGCTTGTGAAGCGACCCCCCTGCTGGTGATCAGCTGGGGGTGGAAGCGGAATCCTTGCCCAGGTCCTTGAATTTGGTACTATGCATATTTAACCTGTGCACTGCTGCCCATTTAAATAATGAAATCATCTCTGATGTGAAATAATCTCTCAGATACAGTAAAACAAATCTTAAAAACATAACAAAATAGTTAATAACATTTTTTTTAAAGAGACTTTCTGGCGATGATATAATATTGACACCAAAAGTCTAGAGGGTCTATAAATGCTAGCATGACGAGGGAGAGGGGAAAGGATTTTTTTAGTTTCCTCTTTTGTTTCTTGAAATCCTCTCACTTCTTCCCCGTGAGCACACACTACTCAGCCAAGGACACCGGCTGGTGGCGGGTGTCCACAAGGGCCCCTCCCAGGGGAGAGGAGATACTGAAAGGTGGCGGAGGCAGAGGTGGTGGCTACTGTGCATGCACCCTAGGCCACTTCCAGACGGCCAAGCACCTTCAGGGCTGACCCACCACTGCTACAGAAGCCCACCTGTGCGCCCGTGAAGTAAGGACACGGGGCGCTGGCTTTGGTCTTACTGCCAGTGTGTGCTGTTGGGGGGGGGCAGCCTGGAGCCCCTTCCCTACAGTGCCAGCAGGTAACTCACCAAAGGAGCCCACATCCTCCAAATACCCCGACGTCTTTAGCCGGTAATAGCGGACCTTCTTGGCAACCTTGTCCTTGGTGTCCCACAGCCGCAAGGTGATGCTGTGGAAGTTGATTTTCTTCAGCAGCTCCTTGGTCATGTTGATGTTGAAAGTTTGGGCCCAGGACACCCAGACTTTGTCTCCCTCATTCCACAGCTTCACAGTCTGTGTGAAAGGACATGACGGGAGTCAGGCGATGGCGCATCTGGTGGAGCCCACACATTACAGTGTGCAAGGACCCTGGTTCAAGTCCCTGTTCCCCACGTGCAAGAGGGAAGCTTCATAAGTGATGAAGCAGGTCTGTAGATGTCTCTCTCTCTCCCTGTCATCCCCTCTCAATTTCTCTCTTTCCTATCAAATAATAAAATAGAAAAAAAATGGCCATCTGGAGTGGTGGATTCATAGTCCTAGCACCAAGCCCTAGTGATAACCATGGTGGCAATAAAAAGAAAAAGAAAGGACATGGAAAAATGAAGTGGGCTGCTTGTTGGAGCTGGCTCCAAGTTGATTCTCAGGGAATCGGGGCCCTGGGTCCTGCCCACCTGACCTCTGTGCCAGCTCTCTCCCAGGCCTGAATCCCAGTATGACATGGTATCATGGTCTTGATCCTGTCACACTGCTTGGCTCAGAGGAAATTAAAGTCAAAGCATTGGTCTGCAAACAGTGTACTTTTGAAGTTCAGTCCTGGAGCTGAGTCAAAAGCAAGTGTGCCCAACAGATACACACATACTCACACACACACATTCACAATGGAAGCACTTGCAAGAGGTAAAAAGATTTGGATACACAGAAGAATTATGGGGCCAGGAGATAACTTGCCTGGTAGAGTGTACGAGGCCTGGGATTCAAGCTCTGGCACCACACATGAGCACCCTGTCAGTACTAGGGAAGCTCCATGAATGTTAGAGCAGGACAATGGTGTCTCTCCCCTTTTATCTTACAAAACAAAACAAAACAAAACAAAACAAAACTTTTAAAAGACAGGAAATTGATTGGGCTAGGGAGGATGTGTAGCAGTATCATGCATGCATGAGATCCTCAATTCATTTTCCAGCACTACATTTAAAATACAATAAAAAAAACCCCAAAAACCTGGGGCTAGGTGGTGGCTCACGTGGTAGAGCTTATGTGTGGCTACCACACACAATAACTCAGATTCAAGCCCCTGGCCCCCACCTGCAGGGGAAGCTGTGCAAGCAGTAAGGCAGCGCTGCAGGAGTCTCTCCTTCAAACAAATGACTATTGGGAACAGTAGCGACTTGTAGACACTGAAGCCCAGCAGTAAACCTCGTGGTAAACTTTTTTCAACTTTAAACTAAACAGGAAGTCATGTGATTGCCATTGTCAAGTCAGGGCAGGTTCTCCTGCGTAGACCTATGTGGGGCCTGGTAGTCTGCATTTCTAGCAAATCCCAGGGGGGAGTGAGCACTCTGTAGGATGTGTGAGACCACACTAGACTGCGCATGCACACACGCACCTTCAGTCCTGAATCCAGGAACACTTTGGCCACCAGTGGGAATAGCAGAATGTCCACCTTCTTTGGCTCAATGTCGTCCGGCAGGAGGAAATATTCCAAGTGGAAGAAGCGGCGATTCTTCAACATAGGTTTATCCATCTTCAAG
>NC_080182.1:4515651-4528151 GCF_950295315.1 Erinaceus europaeus | reverse complement strand
TATTTCCGATGGCTATTTGAATGTATGTGAGGAAGGAGATGCCCAGGAAGAAGCCTTGCAGGCCTTTGTGTTTGGAAGTGTAATGCTTTCTGTGTGTATGCAGGGGGTGGCTCATGCCTTCACCACTCCTGGGCTTCCTTTTCTTTCAAGTAGAGGAGAGACAGCATAGCACAGGAGCTTCCTTTAGTGTCATAGCTTCTTCCATGTGGTGTTGGGGCTCAGAGCGAAGCTGAATGCCTGGTAAGGCAGGCAGCCTACCTGGTGAGGTAGCCCTGTGGTCCAGAAGTAAAATTTATTATATGTGTGTTGGAAATTTTATTAGAAAGCAAGAGTATTACTTCAGCACACACAGTGCTGGGGATTGAACTCAAGACCTCAAGCTTGAGAGTCCAGAGCTTTATCCACTGAACCACTTCCCAGGTGGCCTGTATATGTGTACTTGACCGTTTAGAAAAATACTTTTTTTTCGTTGCATTTAGCTTTATTGTGATCCAGATCTTTTTTTTTTTTTTTTTTAAATGCACTGAAGTTTTCTGACCACTCTGTTGCAAAGAGTCTAGGCTCAGGTGATGGTTAGCACTTTTAGTGGTGAAGTATTTTTTAGACTTAATTGCTATTGGATTTTTTAAAAAAAGAACTTATTTATTTATTCATGAGAAAGATAGGAGAAGACCAGTCATCACTCTGGTACACTCTGGTGCTGGGGATTGAACTGAGGACTACTTCATGGTTGAGAATCCAGTGCTTTATCCACTGCACCATCTCCTGGACCACCAGCTGCATTCTTTTATTGTTGTGGTTATTGTTATTGATGTCGTTGTTGGATAGGACAGAGAAATGGAGAGAGGAGGGGAAGACAGAGAGAGAGAAAGATAGCCACCTGCAGACTTCACCACCTGTGAAGTGACCCCCCTGCAGGTAGGGAGCTGGGGGCACGAACCAGGACCCTTACCCTGTCCTTGTGCTTCTTGCCATGTGTACTTAACCCATTGCACTACCGCCTACCCCTTGCATTCTTTATAGTAATAAACTGTAGTGTAAGGTTGACATCCCTGGGAAACCAAAACATTTGTGCGACTCATTGAAGATACTTGCTTTATTGTGGTATGGAGCTGAACATGCCATTACTCAGAGGTATGCATGTATATATAAGAGATTTTATTTATTTATGAGAAAGATAGGAGAAAGGAAGGACCAGCATCACTCTGGCACATGTGCTGCTGGGGATCGAACTCGGGACCTCATGCTTGAGAGTCCAAAGCTTTACCACTGCGCCACCTTCTGACCACTGCGCATATGTATATACTTAAGAGTAGTTTTTACCTAGTTTCTCTCAGTGGTGACATTTTGAAAGATTTTATTTATTCATGAAGAATGACAGGAGAGAGAAAAAGAATCAGGCATCACTGGTATATGTGTTGCTGGGGATTGAACTCAGGACCTCATGCTTGAGAGTCCAATGCTTTCTTCACTGCACCACCTCCCAGACTCCTGTGCTTTTATTTTTTAGAGTTTGCTGTACAGCTTATTTCAGTGCAAAGGACAGTGTTCTGATATTATTATTATTGGGTTTAATGATTTACAGTAAATAGCAACTGTTGTTACATGTGTAAAATTCCAGTTTTCTGCAGAACATTCTCACTCCCATCGTAGGTCCTCCAGGACCTGAAAGATCCCTGTACCTGACAGTGTTCTTGATTCAGATGAAAAGATATCATTTACTCAAACCATATTTCAGTCTTTTTTTTTCCTTTTGCTGTGTTAGTCTTTTTTTTTTTTTTTTTTTTTTTTAACCAGAGCACAGCTCTGGCTTATGGAAGGTGGGGGATTGAACCTGGGACTTTGAAGCCTCAGGCATGAGAGTCTGTTTTCTTTCTTTTTTTGTTAAAGATTTTATTTTTTAAATGAGAAAGATAGAAAGAGAGAGAGAGAGCCAGACATCACCCTGGTACCTGTGCTGCCAGGGATTGAACTCGGTACCTCATGCTTGAAAGTCCAGTGCTTTATCCACTGTGCCACCTTCTGGACCACGAGAGTCTGTTTTCATGACCATTATGCTATCTACTCCCGTCCCCATATTTCAGTCATTTGAAAGCTCTGGTAGTTTGAATTCTTTGCTGTGGACAATCTGAGGCAGTTGCTTAATTGCTGACTCAGAATTTGGAGGTGAAAAGACAAAAATGAACAACATCCTTTGTTCTTTTGTAGATGAAGGGAGAAGATGAAGAAGAGAACAATCTGGAAGTACGAGAAACCAAAATTAAGGGGAAAAGGTAAGCTGACAGGCAGCCAGAAGCAGACTTGCCCTTTACAGTGTCAAGGCTGGAGTCAGAAGCTAGTGAGTAGAGTTGTTTAGAAAATAACTTAGTGTGGGAGTCGGGCAGTAGCGCAGCGGGTTAAGTGCACATGGCACAAAGTGCAAGGACCGGTGTAAGGATCCCGGTTTGAGCCCCCGGCTCCCCACCTGCAGGGAAGTCACTTCACAGGCGGTGAAGCAGGTCTGTAGGTGTCTATCTTTCTCTCTCCCTCTCTGTCTTCCCCTCCTCTCTATTTCTTTCTGTCCTATCTGGCAACAACAACTTCAATAACAATGATAATAATAACCATAATGATAAAAACGAGGGTAAAAAAAAGGAGATAACATATAAAAAGGAAAAGAAAAAAAAATTTAGTGTGTAAGAGGCCATCAGTTAATATAGTGAGTGGGAGTAAGCTACTGCCTGTCATGTCATGTCATGATCACTGATTCTAAAATTGGATGCCCCTAACAGTAGCTGTTAGTTTTGCGACATAGTAGTTGCTTTCCATAAGACATGAGGTCTTTCTAGTCTCTGTGGGTATTATCTCCTCTCAGGACAGGGAGGAACCTAGCTCTAAGCTGTTTGCTCAGCAGATATCTTTCCTCCGTGGATGGCCACCATCTGAGGAGCAGACCACTCCTTCCCCCACCTTACTTCTGACACCTGTGCTCAGGATGTCAGAGCATTAAAGTAATGCTTCTTTGTAGAAGGGATGCTTTTTATTTTTTTACTACCAGAATTATTGCTTGGTGCCTGCATGACTCCACTGCCTTGCCCTCTTTTTTTACCAGAGCACTGCTCAGCTCTGACTTATGGTGGTATGGGGGACTGAACCTGGGACTTTAGAGCCTCAGGCATGAGGCATGAGAGTCTCTTTGCATAGCCATTATGCTGTACCCTCTCCCCCTGACCCCCCCCCCCCCCCCCCACGGTCATCACTGGGATTTGGTGCCTGTGTGACAAATCCACCACTCCTGGTGGCCAATTTTTTCCTTTTTTTTTTTTTTTCCCTTATTTTATTTGATAGGACAGAGAAATCAGGAGAGAAACAGAGAGACAGACAGACAGACAGACAGACACAGACACCTTCAGCCCTGCTTCACTGCTTGTGAAACTTTCCCCCTGAAGGTGGGGAGCAGAGCCTTGAACCTGTGTCATTATGCATGGTAATGTGTTCGTTAAACTGGGTGCACCACTCCCTGGCTCCCCTAATTTTTTTTTTAATCCATATTTACTTGTTGGATAGACATAGCCAGAAATCAAGAGGGAAGAGAGTAATAGAGAGGGAGAGAGGGGGCCTGGCTATAGTGCAAAGCTCAAGGAACCGCACAAGGATCCTGGTTCAAGCCCCTGACTCCCTATCTGCAAGGGGGTTGCTTCACAGGTGGAAAAGCAGATGTGCAGGTGTCTGTCTTCCTTTCCTCTCCTCTCTTGATTTCTCTTTCCTATCTAATAACAATAACAAGGGCAACAAAATGGAAAAAGTGGCCTCCAGGAGCAGTGGATTCATAGTGCAGGCACCGAGCCCCAGCAGTAACCATGGGGGCAAAAAAAGAGAATGAGACAGAGAGACACCTGCTTTACCACTCACAAAGCTTCTCCCTGCAGGTGGGGACCCAGGGCTTGAACCTGGGTTCTTGCACATTGTAACGTGTGCTCAGCAAGGTGAGCCACCACCCAGCCCTCATGAGAACCCCGGCTCCCCACCTGGCTTGTTTGCATGGCAGACCAGGTGTGTAAAGTCCACATGAGCTGCTTTTGCTGGCCCCAGTGGTACATAATTCAACATGGATTCATGAAGCCATTTGTAGACTTAATTTCAATTAATTAGTTAATTATTACTATTATTTTTTACCAGAGCATTGCTCAACTCTGGGTTAATGGTGGTGCAGGGGATTGAACCTGGGGCTTCAGAGTCTCAGGCATAAGGGTTTGTTTCCACCACCTGCTCTACCTCCCTTTATTTTTTGTAGTTCTGGAAAGCAAATGCGGGGTGCAGCCTATTGTTTGAATTGATTGATTAACTTTCACCAAAGCACTGCTTGGCTTATGGTGGTGCTGGGGATTGAGTCTGGGGCCTTTGGTGCTGCAGAGATGAAAGTCTTTTTGCATATCCATTATGTACAGTTTCCTCAACTCCCTATTGTTTTTAGAATGAGAGAGAGGATGAGACAGGGAGAAGAAGACAATGGAGCCTCTGTGCCTGCTCCTTGTTGCTCCCATATTGTGGTGGGGATTGAACCCAGAGCCTCATGCACATGAGGCAGCCACAGTACTGCGGATCCATCTCCCTAGCCTGTACACCCCCCATCTTTATCTATTTTTTTTATAGGGGATTTACTTTGTTTTTTTATATTTTTTTATTTATTGGATAGAGATAGCCGGAAATTGAGAGGGAAGGGGGTGATAGGAAGGAAGAAAGACAGAGACACCTGCAGCCCTGCTTTACCACTTGAAGCAGGTCTGCAGGTGTCTATCTTTCTCTCCCCTCCTCTCTCTTCCCCATCTCTCTCCATTTTCCCACCTGCAGGGGGAAAGCTTTGCAAGTGGTGAAGCTCTGCTGCAGGTGTCTCTCTGTCTCTCTCCCTGTTACCCCCTCCCTTTCGACATCTGGCTGTCTCTATCCAATACATAAAGCTAATAAAAAATTAAAAAAAAAAATAAGGAGTCGGGTGGTAGCGCAGCGGGTTAAGCGCAGGTGGCGCTATGCACAAGGACCAGCAGAAGGATCCCTGTTCGAGCCTCCGGCTCCCCACCTGCAGAGGAGTCGCTTCACAGGCGGTGAAGCAGGTCTGCAGGTGTCTGTCTTTCTCTCCCCCTCTCTGTCTTCCCCTCCCCTCTCCATTTCTCTCTGTCCTATCCAACAACAATGACATCAATAATAACTACAACAATAAAACAACAAGGGCCACAAAAGGAATAAATAAATAAATTAAAAAAAGAAAAGAAAAGAAAAGAAAACTCTTCTGTGCCGTGGGTAGGGCTCCAGACCCATGTTCTTGAGGCCCTGAATCTACTCCCAGGGCCACATGTGCAAAAATGATGGCCTGAGTCTCTTCCTTTACTGTCTTGTATTAGTAAATAAATATTTTAAAACATCCTTTAATTCTCCTGTCTTATTTTCTTCCAGTGGGAGGTTCTTCACAGTCAAGCTCCCAGTTGCTCTCGATCCAGGGGCCAAGGTCTCAGTCATTGTGGAAACAGTCTACACCCATGTGCTTCAGCCATATCCAACCCAGATCACCCAGTCAGAGAAGCAGTTTGTGGTGTTTGAGGGGAACCATTATTTCTACTCTCCCTACCCCACAAAGACACAAACAATGCGTGTGAAGCTCGCCTCCCGCAATGTAGAGAGCTACACCAAGCTGGGCAACCCCACACGCTCTGAGGACCTTCTGGATTATGGACCATTCAGAGATGTCCCTGCTTACAGTCAGGTAGGCTCACAAGGGCGTCTCACCTGTCTGATTCAGAGACTGTCTTTTGGGTGACAGTGTTGGGGGAGAGAGGCAGACACCGGCAGCACTCCTTTTACCTCTTGCAAAGTTTCCCTCTGCAGATGGGGACTGGGGGCTTGAACTTGGGCCTTCATACATGGTAATGTGCATTTTACCCAGCCCTAGTCTATCTTCTCCAAATATAAATAAATAGGTGTATAAGACCCCGTGATTTAATATCTATAGTTTGTTTACCAAATTTCCTGTGCTCGGAAATTTGATGCCTAAACATGGTGGTATGGGGCATTGAACCTGTAGCCTTAGACATAACATTTTTTGCATAATCTGTATGCTTTCTCCTTGGCCTAGTTCCCTTTTTTCTGTTTATTTATTTATTTAAAATTCTTTTATTCTCCTTGGCCTAGTTCCCTTTTTTCTGTTTATTTATTTATTTAAAATTCTTTTATTCTCTTTATTTATTTATTGGATAGAGACAGAAATGGAGATGGGAGAGGCAGAGAGACACCTGCAGCCCTGCTTCACCACTTGCAAAGCTTTCCCCTTGCAGGTGGGGGCCGGGGGCTCGAACCTAGATCCTTGCCCATTGTAGCATGTGCACTCAACCCGTTGTGCCACCACCTGGCCCCCTTTTTTCTATTTAAAGATATAACACTCATTTTTATTTATTTATTTTTTTACCAGAGCACTGTTCAGCTCTGGCTTATGATTGTGTGTGTGTGTGTGTAGGGGGAGGAGATTGAACCTGGGACTTTGGAGCCTCAGGCATGAGAGTCTGTTTGCATAACCATTATGTTATCTACCCTCCGCCCTTTTTTTTTTTTTTAAACCAGAACACTGTTCAGCTCTGGCTTATGGTGGTGTGGGAGATTGAACCTAGGAGCTCTGAAGCCTCAGGCTAGAGCGTCCAATGTTCATTACTTTGCATAGAACATTTTGATAAGTTTTTTTTTTCAGGCTAACTTTTTAAAAAAAACTTTAAAAATCTTTATTTATTGGATAGACACAGACAGAAATTGAGATAGAAGGGGGGTGATAGAGAGACACCTGCAGCCCTGCAGGTGGGGGCTGGGCACTTGAACCTGGGTCCTTGAGCACTGTAACGTGCACTCCACCAGGTACGCCACCACCCAGCCCCCACACTAACTTTCTGAAGCAAAATATTTCATGTATATATATTTTATTTTAATGAGAGAGAGAGATACAAGAGAAAGATAGAAAAAACAGAACATTTCTTAGCTCTGATTTGACTTATGGTGGTACTGGGGATTGAACCTGGAACCATTGAGAAGCAAAAAATTCCAAGTTAAAGCATGTTGCCAGTTTCCCTATTTGCTGTCAGTATAGGCATTACTTTCAGATATTGGAAGCTTGGCTCCAGACCACCACAATAAAGCGAGTACTACAATAAACGAAGTCATACAACATGATTTTTGCTTTTGTTACCCAACTCAAATGTCTTCATTAGATTTTACATTTTCTAGTCTAGTTTTTCTTTTAATTTCCGATTCTTCTCTCTTTTTTTCCTTTGACAATTTAAGGCTTATTTTAAAACTGAAAATTGTAGTTCTTGAGGGGGCCAGGTGGTGGTACATCTGATAAAGTGTACACAATACAGTGCACAAGGACACAGGTTCAAGCCTCCGGTTCCCATTTGCAGGGGGAAAGCCTTATGAGTGGTGAAGTAGAACTTCAGGTGTCTCTGTCTGTCTCCTGTATCTCTCTCCCCCTCTCAATTTCTCTGTCTCTATCCAATAATGAAAGAAGATAAAAAAATATAAAGGATTTCTTGAAGGTCATTGTAGAAATTTGGCATTCAAAGTGAGAAAGTAGAAATAATCTAAAACTATCTTTAAATTTTTATTTATTTATTTGAGAGAACCAGAGCATCACTTTGACATGAACAATACTGGGGATTAAACTTGGGGCCTCTTGAGAGTCCAGTGCTCTATCTACTGCACCATCTTCCGGTCGCTAAAATTGTTTCCTTTCTGTGTTGAGATTCTCATATCTTTCTTTTTTTTCTTTTTTTTTTTGCCAGAGCACTGATGGTGCGGGCAATTAAACTGGGGACCTTGGAGCCTCAGGCATGAGAGTCTTTCTGCATAACCATTATTCTATCTACCCCTGCTGATTCTCATGTATTTCATTCTCGGGTTCTCTTACTCGCAGGATTGCTTTTCAAGAGTAAGTTGAGTGTAGAAGTCGCTTCTTTTTGTTGTTGAGTCAGCACCTTGTGCTCACATGATTTCTGTGCTCTTAGACTGGCTTTTCCTGTTCAGATAGAAAGACAGATACCTTAATACCAGAGCTTTCCCTGGTGCCATAGCACTTCCATGTGGTACTTGGGTTTGAACCTGGGCCATGTGCCCTGCAGGGTTCGAGGCCTGCCTGATGAGTATGTGTTTTGGAAATAAAAGTGATCCACAGTTTTGCTTAGTCCAGTTTAAAATAATCATGCCATATATTTTATCTGTATATTTAAATCATGACCATATCCATATCATTAAAACTTCCCAGGAGACGTCATTTTCCAGTGCTGCGTACTTTAGATGGGTAATTTAACCTCCTGTTGCTGATGTGGGAAACCTCGAACCACTTGCTTCTTTCCTCTCCAGGATGCTTTGAAAGTACACTACGAGAACAACAGCCCTTTCCTGACCATCACCAGCATGACCCGAGTGATTGAGGTGTCTCACTGGGGTAACATTGCTGTGGAGGAGAACGTGGACTTGAAGCACACGGGAGCTGTACTTAAGGGGCCTTTTTCACGCTATGATTACCAGAGACAGCCAGACAGCGGCATATCCTCCATCCGTTCCTTTAAGGTATGAGCCATCTGCTCCTGCACGCATGGGCCAGAACTCATTTTAGCTGCTCATAAACACTTTTTTGGAGTTGGTCATCGATGTTCAAGTAGTTGAGTGATGGAAACCCCAGAAAGGTTGAAAAAGATCTTCCCATGTTTTCTCTGACAATTTCTATTTATTTCTTATTTGTCATCATTGGGCTTTACTGCTCTGGGTTGACTTACTCTGATTGAAAGACAAGAGATAGAGAAGGGAAGACACTAGCACTCCTGAGGCTTCCCCTGCTGTGGTTAGGGGGCCACGCTCAAACCCAGCTCATCCTCCCTGTTTTACTAGCTACTTTGCAGGCCCTTACAGTTTTTTTTTTTTTTTTTTTTTTAATTTTTAAAAATCTATGTTTGGGGGTTGGGCAGTAGCAAAGTGGGTTAAGTGCACATGGCACAAAGCATAAGGACCAGAGCAAGGATCCCGGTTCAAACTTGGTTCCCCACCAGCAGTGGGGGTGTGGGGGCTCTGCTTCACAAGCGGTGAAGCAGGTCTGCAGGTGTCTTTCTGTCCCCCTCTGTCTTCCCTTCCTCTCTCGAGTTCTCTCTGTCCTGTCCAACAACGACAGCAATAATGATAAACAACAAGGGCAACAAAAAGGAAAAAATAGCCTCCCGGAGCTGTGGATTCGTTTTGCAGGCACCGAGTCCCAGCGATAACCCTGGAGGCAACGTGTGTGTTACGGGGACTGGGCAGTGGTGCACAGGTTAAGCACACGTGGTGCGAAGGGTAAGGACTCACATAATGACTCAGCTCAAGACCCCAGCTCCCCACCTGCAGGGGGGTCGCTTCACAAGTGGTGAAGCAGGTCTGCAGGTATCTGTCTTTCTCTCTTCCTCTGCTCTTTTAGTTTCTCTATGTTCTATCCAAAAAAAGTTGAAAAAAAAATGGCCCCAAGAGCAATGGATTCGTAGTGCAGGCACAAAGTCCCAGTGATAACTCTGGAGAAAAAAAAATCTATATAGATACAGCTATAGATATCTAGGTATACTTTTTATCAGAGCACTGCTCAGCTCTGGTTTATGGTGGTGCTGGGGAGTGAACCTGGGACCTTGGAGCCTGAGGCATGAAAGTCTGGGGCTGGGAATAGACAGCATAACTGTTATGCAAAGAGACTCTTATGCCTGAGGTTCCAAAGACCCAGAGTCAATTTCTGCACTACCATAAGCTGGAGCTGAGCAGTGCTCTGGTTAAAGGAGGAAACAAACAAACAAACAAAAAGCACTTGTATAACCATTAAGCCCTGGCCCTTATGGTTATATGTGAAGTAATTTTCTAGGGGCTGGGTGGTGGTGCTTGTGGCAGAGTACACATCATCATGCTCAAGGGCCCAGGTTCAGCTGCTTTGTTCTCCCCTACAGGAGGGAAGCTTCTGTTGTCTGTCTCTCGCGTCCCCCTCCTTTTTCCTCTTTATTTTTTTATTTTTTATTTTTTTTTTACCCTCCAGGGTTATTGCTGGGCTTGGTGCCTGCACCATGAATCCACCGCTCCTGGAGGCCATTCCCCCCCCCTTTTTTTTTGCTGCCCTTGTTGTAGCCTCGTTGTGGTTATTATTATTGCCATGTTGATGTTGTTCATTGTTGGATAGGACAGAGAGAAATGGAGAGAGGAGGGGAAGACAGAGGGAGAGAAAGATAGACACCTGCAGACCTGCTTCACCGCCCATGAAGTGACTCCTCTGCAGGTGGGGAGCCGGGGGCTCGAACTGGGATCTTCACGCCGGTCCCTGCGCTTTGCTCCACATGCGCTTAACCCACTGCGCCACCGCCCGACCCCCTTTCCTCTTTATTTTTATTGGGTAGACAGAAATTGAAAGGAATGGGGAGACAGAGAGGGAGAGGGAGAGAACAGACACTTGCAGCCCTGCTTTACCACTCGTGCAGCTGTCCCTCCACAGGTGGGGAGGGAGCAGGGGTTCCTGGCTCCCCCTTTCTAATAAAAATAAAAACAATAAGTCTAATAATAAATAATAAATTAATAAAAATCGTTAAAAAATTAAAAAGTTTTGTTTTTAAGCAGAGCACTGCTCAGCTCTGGCTTATTGTGGTGCAGGGGATTATACGTAGGACTTTAGAGCTGCAGGTATGCGTGTCTCTGCATAGCCATCATGCTGTTGCCCCATCCAAAACTTTCTGTTGATTTATTGATTGACCAGAAGGCCTCTCAGCTCTGACTGTTGGTGATGCCAGAGATAGAACCCGGGACTTTAGTGTCAGTCTGTGTTCAATCACCTTGGTCCTATAATGCAGGTTTTCTTTATTTTTTGGTTGGGATTTTACTGCTCCAGACTACTTCAGATAGTAAGGGAGAACCATAGACTGAAGTTTCCTTTAGTGTCAGGGAGGACAAACTTGACTGGAATGGCTAAACAAGGGCACTGTCCTGCTGAATTGTCTTCCCAATCCCCTATAATGCTGTTTTCTGAAAAATATTTGGGGCTGGTAAAGCACCTCAGCCGGATAGTGTCTTGCTTAGCCATTTGTGACCCAGGGCCAGGCTGCAGGGGAGGATATTTGGGTAATATGGTGTCTTTCTCTGTCTCTATCGTTTTCTTCTTTTGTTGCCCTTTTTTTTTTAATGTTGTATTGTTGTCGTCGTTGTTGGATAGGACAGAGAGAAATGGAGAGAGGAGAGGAAGACAGAGAGGGGGAGAGAAAGACAGACACCTGCAGACCTGCTTCACCGCCTGTGAAGCGACTCCCCTGCAGGTGGGGAGCTAGGGGCTCAAACTGGGATCCTTACGCCGGTCCTTGCGCTTTGCACCACGTGTGCTTAACCCGCTGCGCTACAGCCTGACCCCCTTGCTGTCTGTCTCTCTTTCTTTCCTTTCTGTCTCCCTCCCCTCCCCTCCCCTCCCCTCCCCTCCCCTCCCCTCCCCTCCCCTCCCCTCCTCTCTCTTTCCTCCCACTCTTTCTCTCTCTCTCTCCCTCCCTCTTTCTTTTTTTTTTTTTGCCTCTAGGGTTATCACTGGGGTTTGGTGCCTGCAACACAAATTCACTGCTCCTGGAGGCTATTTTTTCCCTTTTGTTGTCCTTGTTTTATCATTGTGGTTATTATTGTTGTTGTTATTGATGTCATCGTTGTTGGATAGGACAGAGAGAAATGGAGAGAGGAGGGAAGACATGGGGGAGAGAAAGACAGACACCTGCAGACCTGCTTCACCGCTTGTGAAGCGACTCCCCTGCAGGTGGGGAGCTGGGGGCTCGAACTGGGATCCTTACACCAGTCCTTGCGCTTTACGCCATGTGTGCTTAACCCGCTGTGCTACTGCCGGACTCCCTCTCCTATTTTTCTCATTAATAAATAAAATTAAAAAATATATTTATATATATTGGGAGTCGGCCAGTAGCGCAGCCAGTTAAGCGCATGCAGCACAAAGCACAAGGACCAGCGTAAGGATCCCGGTTTGAGCCCCCACTCCCCACCTGCAGGGAAGTCGTTTCACAGGTGGTGAAGCAGGTCGAGAGGTGCCTGTCTTTCTCTCCCCCTCTCTGTCTTCCCCTCTTCTCTCCATTTCTCTCTGTCCTATCTAACAATGATGACATCAGTAACAACAACAACTGCAACAAAGGAATAAACAAATACTAATTTTTTTAAAAAAAATTTATATATATAAAAGAGAAATATACTTTTCGTAGTGCAGTGCCCTTCATGTGGTATTATAGTCATTTATCCTGGGTTCAGTCCCTAGAACCACTGTAAACCAGAGCTGAGTAGTGCTTTGGTGGAAAAAAAAAATTCAGTTTTTTTTTTTTGCTTTATAAATGAAACCTTGTAAACACTTTTTAAAAAATTAATTAATTAATTTATTTTCCTTTTTGTTGCCCTTGTTGTTTAACATTGTTGTGGTTATTAATGTCGTCGTTGTTGGATAGGACAGAGAGAAATGG
>NC_080182.1:4477748-4515451 GCF_950295315.1 Erinaceus europaeus | reverse complement strand
AAAGGCAGGATAAGCACTCTGATTTTTTTCCATTTGCTTAGTAGACCAATCAGGCTTAACACACACACACACACACACACACACTCTCTCTCTCTCTCTCTCTCTCTCTCTTGCCATTATGGTGACCTAGGAAAGTCAGTAGTAGAACATAGGACTTGTTTGTTTGAGGTCCTCAAATTGGAGCCTCAGGCACAAGAGTCTCTCTTTTTTTAAAAACTTATTATTATTATTATTTTACCAAAGCACTGCTCAGCTCTGGCTTATGGTGGTACAGGGGAGTGAATCTGGGACTTTGGAATCTCAGGTATGAGAGTTTCTTTGCATAACCATTATGCTGTCTACCCCTGCCCTATTATTATTATTTTGGAAAGATTTTTTAAAATTTATTTTTGAGAAAGATAGGAGAGAGAAAGAAGCAGACATCACTGGCACATGTGCTGCCGGGGATCAGACTCAGGACCTCATGCTTGAGAGTCTAAAACTTTATCACTGCGCCACCTCCCGGACCACATTATTATTTTTTAAAGATTTTATTTATTTATTGATGAGAAAGATAGGAGGAGAGAGAAAGAAGCAGATATCACTCTGGCACATGTGCTGTTGGGGATCAGACTCAGGACCTCATGCTTTAGAGTCCAAAGCTTTATCACTGCGCCACCTCCCGGACCACATTATTATTTTTTAAAGATTTTATTTATTTATTGATGAGTAAGATAGGAGGAGAGAGAAAGAAGCAGACATCACTGGCACATGTGCTGCCGGGGATCAGACTCAGGACCTCATGCTTGAGAGTCTAAAACTTTTATCACTGCGCTACCTCCCGGACCACATTATTATTTTTTAAAGATTTTATTTATTTATTGATGAGTAAGATAGGAGGAGAGAGAAAGAAGCAGATATCACTCTGGCACATGTGCTGCCGGGGATCAAACTCAGGACCTCAGGCTTGAGGGTCCAAAGTCACTTCGCCACCTCCCGGACCTCTGTTATTTTTTATGAGTATGGATCAGCTTATGGTGGTGCTGGGATTGAACCTGGGACTTTGGAGGAGGTCCTCAGTATAGTCCCTGACATTGTATATTGCCAGAGTGATGTTTTGGTTCTCACTAATAAATGTCTTTATAGGACTAATTTTATTTACCAGAACACTGTTCAGCTTTGGCCTATGGTAGTGCTAGAAATTGAACTTAGGACCTCAGAACTTCAGGCATGAAAGTCTTTTTTGCATACCCAATGTGCTATCTCTCCAGCCCTCATAACTGTCTTAACGTACATTTTTAACAGTAAACGAAAAATCATGTACATGTGTATTGATTTAAAGATTTTTTTGCATGCCAGTGTCTGGACCTCATACATGCAAAGTACTGCTCTACCACTCAGTTAAATCTCAGTTCTTCTCTTGTTTTTTCTCTTCCATTCTCTGTTTTCCACAGGGTTTTAGTGTTGCTTTCTGGTTGCTCTATCTTTATGTGGAAATTGGAGAAGGCCCCAAAATTATGCTACCACCAACGCTGGCATACTTTTAATGTCAGACAACTTCTTTCTCCTCCTCTCTGTGTAGGGGGATCATTCACTTCCCTCTAGTTCCTGACCTGTTTTGCTTTTCACATCACTGCTGCATTTGCTTGGCCTTTCAGGGGACCAGTATGCACTGAAGATGAGGTTTGTGGACCACGTGTTTGACGAGCAAGTGATAGACTCCCTGACTGTGAAGATCATCTTGCCTGAAGGGGCCAAGTGAGTGTGACCTCCTCTCGTCTGCTCCCCACTTCTCTGGTGCTGCCCTGGCTGGTACCGTGGCCCTTATATCAGGGGTGCTCAGTGCATAGGTTTGACTAGCTACAATCCTGTGGACCCTCTGACTGGAGCTGACACAGAAAAGTTAGTCTCAAGAGTAGGCACGCAATTTATGAATGAGTCCCCAAATACAGAGCCTTTGCTCAACAGGTACACTAGCACCCAGTTTCCTCAGTGGGCCAGAGAGCTGGTGCGAGTCTCGTGGGGTGACTAGGGCAGGCAGGAGTGGGAAGTCAAGGCAGCCAGCAGGCCGCGCTGTGCTGCAGAATGAGGGGACAGGCGCAGCAACACTGCCTGGCTGCTTCGGACCGAGTTCAGGTAGCGTATTAGCCCTGTGGTTACAAACGAGCTGCTTTCTTTTTTCTTTTTCTTTTTCTTTTTTTTTTTTTATGAGCTGCTTTCTTTCTTTCTTTAATGAATTTAAGCAGAAAGGCATGAATTTGGAAGGACAAAGCACTTGTTAATGAATGACAGCAAGTGGCCCAGGAGGGTGCGTAGTGGTGGAATAATGAGCTGGCAAGCATGAGCCTGAGTTTGATTTCCTGGCACCCCATTAGCCAGAATGATGCCCTTCCTGCCTGTCTCTCTCTGTCTCATAAACAAGTTTTTTTTTCTTTTTCTTTTTTTTAACCAGAGCACTGTTCAGCTCTGGCTTATGTTGCTGCGGGGGATTCAACCTGGGACTTCCAGAGACCTAGACATGAGAGTCAGTCTCTCTCTTTTTTAGTTCTTTAAAAATTTATTATTGGATAGAGACAGGAATTAAGAGGAAGAAGGAGAAGGGGAGGTGCAGGGGGAGGGAGGGAGGGAGGGAGGGAGGGGGAGAGAGAGAGAGAGAGAGAGAGAGACCTGTCTCACCACTCGTAAATCTTTCCCACTGCAGGTGAGGACCAGGGGCTTGAACCTGGGTCCTTGTGCACTATGGTGTGTGCACTTAACCAGGTGTGTCACCACCTGGCCCCCAAGAGTCTCTTTGCATTATCATTACGCTATCTACCCCTGCCCTCAAAACAAGTCTTTTTTAAAGAATTTATTTATTTTATTCATGAGAAAGGAGGAGAGAAAGAACCAGATATCACTCTGGTACATGTGCTGCCAGGGATTGAACTCAGGACCTCAAGCTTGAGAATCCAATGCTTTATCCACTGTGCCACCTCCCGGACCACTCAAAACAAGTCTTTAGGGGGAAAACTGGCAGCAAAAGTTAAGGAGCTAGATATGTGAAAGGATAGCCAGAAAATCTCACTCAGATCAGATCTAACTGATCTCTTTGTAACTTGGTGGTAACAGGGATGTGCTCATATTATCTGTCACAGGTGTGTGACTCTAGAGTCACTGTAAAAGGAAGGGAAGCATCTGCTTGGCCTTGTTTGGGTCACTTGTCCACTGTGGGCACTAGGAGAGGCGTGTGATTATTGTCCCTGTGGAGAACGGTCCACAGAGAGTAGTTCCTCCAGATGCAGCTGGAGCGTGCTGACCAGCAGCAGGGAGACCGGGACCTGTCTCTGCACCCCAGGAGAAGGTCTCTGATGTGGGAGGAGACAGACCATTCGAGGGGCCACTTCAGTTCCTGAGGGGCCTGGTGGGCAGAGTGGTTGGGGCGAGCAGGTCTGAGTGTAGGCTGCAGTCCGTGGGGAGTTGTCTCAGGAGGCCGAGTGTTCTGGTGTGTCAGAGGGGAACAGAGCAAGAACTTAGTGGCTCTCAGAGGCTCCTGAGCCTTGGGATTGTCCAACCGTAAATAAGCCCTGCTGCTCATTGCGCCACCTCCTCTGCCTCCAGGAACATCCAGGTCTACAACCCGTATGAAATCAGCCGCGCCCCAGATGAGCTGCACTACACCTACCTGGACACGTTCGGCCGCCCGGTGATCGTGGCCTACAAGAACAACCTGGTGGAGCAGCACATCCAGGACATTGTGGTACGTGGCCTCCCTGCTCTGCTCCTGGAGAGGGGTCTGAGCACAGCGGCCTTGGTGTGTGACAGTCCGGGCGTCCCGGCTCACCTCCCCGGCTCTCCCGCAGGTCCACTACACCTTCAACAAGGTGCTCATGCTGCAGGAGCCCCTGCTGGTCGTGGCTGCGTTCTACATCCTCTTCTTCACCGTCATCATCTACGTCCGGCTGGATTTCTCCATCACAAAGGTGCCTCTTGCCTTTCTTCCTCCTCTTTCTCTTTAAGACGATTGATTTTTTTTTCCACCAGCGTTATTGCTGGGGCCTGGTGCTGGCACTATGAACTACAAATCCACTGTTCCTGGTGGATACCCTCGCCTTCCAGATAGGACAGAGAGGAAACTGAGGTGGGGGGGATCGGGTGGTGGCACACCTGGTTGAACGCAGCACATGTTAACAATGTGCAAGGACTCAGGTTCAAGCCCCTGGTCCCCACTTGTAGGGAGAGAGCATCACAAGTGGTGAAGAGCTGCAGGTGTCTCTCTTCCTCTATCTCCTCTTCCTCTCAATTTTTGGCTATCTCCAATAAATAAATAAAGATAATAAAATAAATAAATAAAAATAAAAAGAGTGGGGGCAGGGCAAATAGGGAACAAGCAGAACTGCTTCACCCACGAGGAGATAGCATAATGGTTATGTAAACAGATTCTCATGCCTGAGGCTCCAAAGTCCCAGGTTCAGTCCCCCTGTACCACCATAACCAGAGCTGAGCAGTGCTCTGGTGTTTCTCTCTCTCTCCATCTCTCTCAAAAATAAAATAAATAAAATATTAAAAAAAAAAAGAACTGCTTCACCACTCATGAAGCTTCTTGCTCCCTGCAGACAGGCTTTAGGGAAACAGGGAGATACCATGGCATCTCCCATTTGGTGCCAGGGCTTGAACCTGGGCTGTGTGTGGCAGGTAGGAGACCCTACCCATTGAGCTCTCTCTCTGGCCCTTAGTCTAGCGTTAATTATGAAATATCCCCACTTTTTCAGCTGCAAAATTTACCTCTTTATTAAGTCTTAAAAGGTCTATTTATTAATTAACGAGAAAAAGAAAAGCAGAACATTACTCCGGCACTTGTGATCCCAGGGACCTCATGCTTGAGAGGCCAGTGCTTTATCCGGTGTGCCAGCTCCTAGGCTGCCAGATTTTCTGTTCTACGATAATTCACATTTGTAAGTCACAGGAGTAGTAACAGCTTGTATATCCCTCACCTTGATAAAGCAGTTAACATTTGGCTTGTGTGTGTGTTGCGTGCATATATATGTAGAGGTGCCATATGTGTGTCGTGAGTATATTTAGAGCGGATTCTGGAAAGCTTGTAGGATCTTATGTACAGGGTTCTGAATAGCAGGATAAGAAACGTGAACTTTGGGCTGGCGAAATAGCCCACTTGGATGTGAGTTATTTTCCATGTGTACAACCCAGATTCAAGCTCAACCCCTACCACATTAAAGGGAGCTAGCTAGGTGCTACCCCCCCCCCCCCCCCCGTCTGTCTCTGTTTGGGCATGGTGTCTGCACTAGGAATCCACTGCTCCTGGAGGCTATTTTCTCCCTTTTGTTGCCCTTGTTGTTTTATCGTTGTTGGTGCTAGTATTGTTATTGCTGTTCTTGTTGGATAGGACAAAGAGAAATAGAGGTGGGGGAAGGCAGAAAGAAGAGAAGGACAGACACCTGCAGACCTGCTTCACCACTTGGCCAGTGACCCCCCTGCAGGTGGGGAGCCTGGGGCTTGAACTGGGATCCTTGCACTTTGTGCCTAGTATGCTTAACCTGCTGCGCTATTGCCTGACCCCCTATTTTTTTTTTAACTTTCGTGCAAAAGAATGTGAGCATATATCTTTTTATTACCATTTATTTATTGGATAGACAGCCAACAATTGAGGGGTTGGGGATGAGGAAGAGAGAGAGAGAGACCTGCAGCCTTGCTTCACCACTTGTGAAGCTTTTCCCCTGAAGGTGGGGACCAGGGCCTTGAACCTGGATCCTTGGACACTGTAATGTGTGTGCTGAACCAGGTGCACCACTGCTTGACCTGTCTCTGTTTATCTAAATAAAAAAGAAGTATAGGCTTTATCTTTTAGGCTACTCTAGAAGGTCTAGCACTGCTCAGCTCTGGCTTGTAGTGGCGCAGGGGATTGAACCTGCGAGACTCTTGCATAACCATTATGCTATCTACCCCCTACTCAACCGTAGAAAGTTTTAAGGAGAGAGTCAGGTGGTAGCGCAATGAGTTAAGCACACTTGGCATAAAGCGCAAGGACTGGCGTAAGGATCCCGGTTCAAGCCCCCAGCTCCCCACCTGCAGAGGAGTTGCTTCACAGGTGGTGAAGCCGGTCTGCAGGTGTCTGTCTTTCTCTCCCCTTCTCTGTCTTACCCTCCTCTCTCCATTTCACTCTGTCCTATCCAACAATGATGACATCAGTAACAACAACAATAATTACAACAACAATGAAAAAAGGGCAACAAAAGGGAAAATAAATAAATATTAAAAAACAAGAAGAAAGTTTTAAGGAGCGAGAAGCTTTGTTTGCCAAACTGAGCTTTGTTTCCTTGGCACCTTCCTCTCCCTTTCATGGTGCACTCTGGCCTTAGAGGCCTTTGCATGCCCACCCATCTGCCCTGTGGACTGTGAAGTGAGCGTCGGCTTCATCTGCCTGTCCCTTGCTGACTGGTGTGATTGCAGGGTCGATGATTTTGACTCACTTTGCAAGAAGCTGGCTTTTCTTTGACTGGACAGCTGGTGATGGGTTTGACATATCGAGGTCTGAATGGACTCAGTCACACTTGTGTCTCTCCCCCAGGACCCAGCTGTCGAAGCCAGGATGAAGGTGGCCTGCATTACCGAGCAGGTGCTGACTCTGGTCAACAAGAGAATAGGTCTGTACCGTCACTTTGATGAGACAGTCAATAGGTACAAGCAGTCCCGGGATGTGTCCACCCTCAACAGCGGCAAGAAGAGCCTGGAGACAGAGCACAAAGCTCTGACCAGTGAGATTGCACAGCTGCAGTCCCGGCTGAAGACAGAGGGCTCCGACCTGTGTGACAAGGTAGGTGTCTGCCCCGCTGCTCACTCACTGACTGGCTGCCGCCGTGCCTCACTGCTCTTCCTGGGTGAGATGCTGGGCAGCTGTTGTTCACTGATGACTTGTGGTGTGCTGCTAGCCCTTATGGGGGAACTGGAAGTCTTGGCAACCTCATGATCTTTTGGAGAAAGCTCTGCCTGCCTCTACAGCACACCTGTCCGTGTGCCGGTGTTTGAAGCAGCTGCTTTAGAGACTGGACAGGGCCCATGGCTTAGAAATACAAGTTTGATTCCAGGCTCTGGTTTGTGACCTTTGTCAATCTGGGTGAATCACTGCTTATCATCTGTGCCCGTGTTTCTTCATCTGTGAAACGGGCATGGGGTGCTAGCAGGACGCCCTCCCTCACTTGGTTGTGAGGGTGACGTGAGTTAGTGCTGAGGACTCTGCCCTGGTTGTGTGTCCCCCTTTCTCTGTGTGCCACCCTCACACCACTTTTTTTAAAATATAAACTTTTAAAAATTTATAAAATGGAAATATTGACAAGACCATAGGATAAGAGGGGTACAATTCCATACAGTTCCCACCACCAGAACTCTGTATCCCCTCCCCTGATAGCTTTCCTATTCTGTATCCTGGGAGTATGGACCCAGGGTCATTGTGGGGTGCAGAAGGTGGAAGGTCTGGCTTCTGTAACTGTTTCCCCGCTGAACATGGGCATTGACAGGTGGGTCCACACTCCCAGCCTATCTCTACACTCTTTCCCTAGTGGGACAGGGTTCCAGGACACATTGTTGGGGATGTCTGCCCAGGGAAGTCAGGTTGGCATCATGGTAGCATCTGGAACCTGTGTCTGAAAAAGAATTAACATATAAAGCAGAGCAAATTGTTGGCTAATCAGGAACCTAAAAGCAAGATTACTACAGATGAGATTGGGGTCTCCATTTTGGAAACAGCTAGTAGATCTATTTTAGGTATATTCTAGGGGGCCCATGGCTTTATTAGTTTTTGCCTGAGCCTGACAGCTAACAGGCAGGTGGACCCAAGGTACTGTCTGGGGAGATGGTCTCATAGTTGGAAAAAGGATTAGAAAACTGGATCAGGGAAGAGAGTAGCTCCCAAATATGGTGAAAGTATTTGAATATTGCTAACTGTAAACCCCATCAATTTGACCTGGGGCCCATAGTCAGCACAGGAGCCTGTGTAACCTCTGCATCCCTGTAGGTCTGAGCTTACGTTCTGTGGTCATGGCTAGGAACATTCCAGGCTTCACTCATTTCAGGACCCATCTTCCTCGAGTGGTAGAGTATGCCTGCCCAACCTCCCTTCAGAGATTATTGATCCACATTGAGGGCAAGGTCCTGAAGGTGCCCACAAAGGGCTCCACTATGTTGTTCCTGATGGAGATGACCAGTGACAGTGGAGAGAGGGATCTATTCGAGGTCTAGGCCCATCATGTCTGCCCACACCATCTTTCTTTCTTTCTCTCACTCTCTCTCTACCTACTTACCTACCTATCTACCATATATCATATATATCTTCTAGCCCCTTCCTGTCTTCTTTGTGGTATTTATCGCATTGTGCAGAAGTATTTACTGTCTGGCAGTAAAGTGAGCAGAGATGACTTGCCTGACTTTGCACTGTTGATTTCCAGAGCCTTGAGTAGAGCCCACACTGTGCTTACTACATGTTTGTTAACTAGCATGTAAATGTGACCGTGAAAGCTCTCAGCCCGACACCCAGTCAGCGGTGTGAGGAAAGACGTCCATCCCTGGTGCTGTATTCCCTGCTGTTGGCCTTTCCTCTAATTAGCCCCTGACCCTAGTTTGTCCGGCAGGAAGGAAAAGGAAAAGAATGGACATCTCTGAGTGTCTGCTTTGTGCTCAGGGCCGTGCCTGGTGACTTCTCAGACGGTCACACTTAGCCTTCACAGTCTGCAGCAGAGACCCGGGGAGGGTGGAGGGACTGTCACAAGTGTCAGGACCTGTAGGGGATGAGGCTGACATTCACAGCTGCCATCACTGCCTGGGGAGCTCCAGGGTGGGAAGACGCCTCTCCAGCTCTGCCCTGCTCTTACCTCGGCCAGGTGAGCGAGATGCAGAAGCTGGACTCGCAGGTGAAGGAGCTGGTGCTGAAGTCGGCAGTGGAAGCTGAGCGGCTGGTGGCTGGCAAGCTCAAGAAAGACACGTACGTCGAGAATGAGAAGCTCATCTCGGGAAAGCGACAGGAACTGGTCACCAAGATCGACCACATCCTGGATGCTCTGTAGACCCCGTCTGGCCAGACTGGGCCCAGGGCTGCACGTTCGGCCTGAGGGCAGAGGTGGATGGTGAGCGCAGTATGTGCTGCAGCTGCGTTGTGTAGTGGAGAGACACCGGGCCCTGTCTGCCCCAGGCAGCACAGAATCTTCTTTTCCCTTTTTTTTTTTTTTAAAGCTTAAAGAAATCTGAATCCCAGAAACAACATGTCTTTGTATTTTGAACAAAGAAAATTTTTAATAACTGATTGGTTATGTTTTGTTTGGACGCCTAGGATATTGTTTCAGCCCTTGTTTTATGCCTTTCTAATTCCTGATGTTTAGCTTATTTTGTGAGTGTGTGATTTTTTTTTTTTAAGTGTGTGAAATCAAATGAAAATAAAGCAGGGACTGTGAAATTTGTTTTGGCCTGTTGCAAAATATTTCTCAGATTCTTCCTTTTTTTTTTTGGTGGTGGTGGTGCTGGGGCCTCACACATTCAAGTTTCCACTGTTCTTGGTCAACTTTTGTGTTTCAGAGAGAGAGAGAGAGAGAGAGAGAGAGAGAGACATCACAGCCACTTGTGGAGTGTCCCTTGTGGCACTGGGGTTTGAACCTGGGGCTTTTGGCATGGTAAGGTGTTTGACCTACTGGGTGAACTCTCCTGACCCCTCAAGTTAATTCTTTTCCTTTCTCCCCCCCCTCCCCCCCCCCCCCGAGACGACAATAAGCATCAAAGCTTGCTTTAGTCTGGTGGGGCCAGGTTTGAACCTGGCCATGCACACCGCAAAGCAGCGACAACCCAAGTAAGCTATCTTACCAAGCCTCGAGTCATTTCTTCACCTTCTAACTTCATTTTATAGGACAGAGAGAAGTTGAGGGGGTGGGGAGGGGGGAATAGAAAGGGAGAGAACTGCAGCACTGCTTCACCACTTGTGACGTTTTCTCTCTGCAAGTTGGGACCAGGGGCTTGACTTGGGGTGCCTGTGTACTGTATCGTGTGCACTCAACCAAGTCCAGCACTGCCCGCCAGGCCCCTCTCAAGTCCTTTCTTAACTTTCGAGATAGCACTTTTACCCATTAAATGATGGATCTGCTGTTCAGAGCCAGTGTGTGGGGAGACTGTTGTTTACATTTTATATGTGTTCTCCCTCTAAGGTCAGAAAAGTGGCCTGTGTGATGCTGCAGAGCGGTGTGGAGCGAAGGCCGTGTCCCTGTATTCGCTGATGACCTGTGGCACGTGCTCTGCTGGGCAGGAGGGAATGAACGATGAGTGAAGCGAGGTGGGTCGCTAGAGGAGTGACAGCAGGTGGTCAGAACACATTCACAGGTGGGGACAGGGCCCTCTGAGGGTGTGTAGAGACGAGCTCTTGAGGATGTGGCAGGGAGCTCAGTGTGTGCAGAGGCTCTGGGATAGCCCGGTGCCCCGATGAGACCGAAAGAGAGGGCTGCAGAGCCCAGAACATGATAGGACTTTGCAGGTCTCTCAAGGCTTTGGGCTTCGCCCTAAAATCCAGAGAAGACCAAGCAGAAAGTGGTGGCTCCGGCAGGGGCGGTGATGCCCAGACGTGGATGGAGTTGAGAGATTTGCATGGGGGCGTCTGCTGAATGAGCTCACACTTTGTTCTCCTTGCCTTTCCCCTGCTGGCAGTATACACCTCGTTGCAACCCAGTTAGTTCCTGCTCATGTCTGCTAACAACTCCAGGTTACTGTCTCAGGAAGCCTCTCCTGACCATGCTATGCCACTAAGTCCTCTCTGTCTGCTGTATCCTTTCTTTATCATCTTGTACAGTTGGAATGAGGGTGAGTGACTACTGGGTTAGCTCTGGTAGGACTGGCGTTTTATCTGTTAAACTCTTAGTTATTCAGATCAGCACAGGACACACCAGTGTCACTGCGCGAATGAGTGGCTAACATCGGTGTGGGCTGATGATGGTGCTTGTGCTGCTCACTTGAATTGGGAAAGTCTGCACAAGACCACTTCTGAGGAAGGTGGTGGTGAGTTGTGTCCCTGATGTGATGAGGTGGGTGGGTGGGTGTGCTGGAGAGCCCACTGGGAGCCTGTGAGCACTTGGCTGCTCACGTCTGGAGCTCCAAGGAGAGGAAAGCGAGCAATGGAAAGGATAAGTGGCCAGCACTGAATGCAAAGATGGCTGTGGAGACGGTGAGAGTGGAGGTCATGTGTGAGGGTTCTGAGAAACAGTATCACAAACAACCCGTTACTGAACCTTAGAACCCCACAGCGTGACAGCCACCTGGACGCCACTACTGCGTGGGGGGTGAGAAGTGAAAAGACAAGTCATGGGAGCCAGTGAAGAGACGGCTCAGCAAGAGGGAGACTGGGCGACACCTCGGGGTTTTGGGGCTTTAAGCGGGGGCGGTCACTGAAGTAACTCAGGGACTTCAGAAGTGTGGTGGGGTGGGAGGTGGACTGAGGAATGCTTGGGAGGAGGTGGTGAAGAGTCCCAAGGAGGCAGTCAAGTGTTTACAAAGCCTTTGGGAAGGAGCCAGTGAAGCTGGAGGCTGACAACAGAAGCTGAAGTGGTGGGAAGGTGGCGCAGTGGATAAAGCATGATGTCTTTTTTTTTTTTTTTTATAATTTATTTCTTTATTGGGGAATTAATGTTTTACATTCAACAGTAAATACAATAGTTTGTACATGCATAACATTCCCCAGATTCCCATTTAACAATACAACCCCCACTATGTCATTCATCAAGCATGGTGTCTTGAGTTCAGTCCCAGGCAGCACATGACCAGTGATGTTTGGTTCTTTCCTATATTTCTCATCAAATAAATAAAATCTTAAAAAAAAACAAACAAACCAGACTTCAGTGGTGAGGGATCGTAAGTGGAAGGTGAGGACTGGGGCCTGCAGTCAGGTGGAATCAATCCCGTCACTCTGCGGCCTTAGTCTCCCCTTGTGGGGGCTGAGCCTGGGCCCCTGCGTGCCCTGAGCTCTGGGGTGCAAAGTGCAGGCAGCTTGACCAGGGACACAGCGGCCTTTCCCCGGGCCTGGCCTGCTACACGCCTTGCCCGCAGTGTTTTTTTCTTTTTAATAGAGACACATTGAGAGAGGAGGGTAAGACATACGGAAATACGCCTGCAGCCCAGCTGCACTATTGGTGAAGCTTTCCCCCAGCAGGTGGGGGCCAGGGGCTCGAACCCGGGTCCTCGCGCATTGTAACGTGAGCGCTCCACCGGGTGCACCACCGTCCGGGCCCCCTCCCCTCTTTTACCTCCAGGTGGCTGCAGAGAGCCTCTGCCAAGCGGCTCCTGCACATGCCCCGCAGCCCCCAAGGCCCCGCGCCTATGCCTCCCACTTATTTAAAAAGCAGCCGAGTGCTCCGTTTACCCAGGGCAGACATCATTTTCTTCGCCCCTTCTAGCACATTCCATGCCATCGCTTCAGTTTTGCAACAGGAATAAACTCACGCGCGCCCTCTACTGACCGGGCCAGTGGCTCGCAGGTTCGGGGCGGGGAACCGCGCTTGCGCACTCGCTTCTCAACGCAATCCGCTGACACGCGGCTGCCGGCTCCGGCAGTGAGGGCCCACCGCGCATGCGCGCGGGCCGCTGGGCTGAGCATGCCGCGCATGCGCCGTAAAACCAGAGGCACCGGCGTCTGCATCCACGCTCCGGCTGTGGCGCCACCTAGCGGCGGGGACCGGGAGCTGCCGGGCCACAACCGCGTCTGGAGTTGGCACGAGGACCGGACCGCCGCGCTCTGATGGGCTGCACCCGGACCCGCCGAGGACCTGTGTGGGCTGTGGGGCCGGCCCGGGGCGAAGGCCTGGGCAGGGCGCCACGTCCAGGTTTCCGGCACCACCGTCCGGGGGCCTGGCCGCCCGGGGCCTCGGGGCCTCGCAGCAGACACGGGCGGTGGCTTCCCCCGGCGACCCCGGCGACCCCGGGCCGGGATGAAGCGGAGCCGCCGTCCCCGGTGGTGGGAGAGGGGCCCCGCCTGGTGGGCTGATGGCCGCGGGCACGTCCCGGGCCGGAGTCACCTGCCGCCCCGTTCGTCTTGGAGGCCGACACGGGACAAACCCCAGTGTCGCGGCCGGGTCTGGCGCCCAGCGATGGTGCAGCGCGGCCGCCCGGGCCGCCCGGAGGGAAGCCGACCAGCCAGGAAGCGCCCGGGGCCCCAGGACGCAGCGAGGGGACCACAAGGACAGACGCCTCCAGAGGGGCTGGACCCGAACCCGGGGCGGCCGAGGGACCTGCGGCCCCGGCGGGGACTGACCGCCACTCTTGGCCCTGCAGCGTGGCGGCAGCCGGGGAGCGCGGGCGCCGGAGGAAGCGGCCGGCATGTGCGCACACCGGGAGGGGCGCACACCGGGAGGGGCACACCGGGAGGGGCGGAGACCCCGGCTGCTGCACATCAGGGTGGCGGCCTCCATCCCGGGCGGGACGCCCACGGACGGGACTGACCGAGCGGGAACAGCTCACCCGGGAGAGCGCCCGCTCCGCGACATGTGGGACCCGGGCCAGCCGGCGGGAACCTCGGGCGGGCGCTGTGGCCTCGTCCTGTCTCTGTGCCTCTGAAAAGGCTGCCTGGAAGACGACCAAACAAAAACATTTGACAGGCGTCTCCACGCGTGTCCAGCACTGTTGTAGGCACTGAGGATCTACGAAGGAACCAAATCTTTATTATTATTATTATTATTATTATTATTAAAGATTTGCTTATGGACACAAGAAAGAGAAAGGGAGAAGGAGAATCAGCCTCTCTGTAGCATATGTGATGCAGGGCACACGGGCACTTGGGGGCCTTGTGCTCAGGTCCTGTGCTCGGCCTCTGAATCACCTCCCCCACGGCGGCGACACTCTGAGATGAGCAGTCACGAAAGAATGGGCGCAGCAGCAGCGCTGAACAAAAGGAGACGCGCGGTGGTGTGAGGTGGCGGGGCTGATCTGAGGGGCCAGGCGGTGGCAGCTGGGCAGGGCTGCAGAGGTGCTGTGGGCAGAGCCAGGAAGGACTAGGGTCTCTTCCCCACCCCCCATCGCAGGGACCCAGGGGTGGCACAGACCCCTGCCTCTGAGTCCCCTTCCAGGGCACGACTCTAGGGCAGCCCTGGCTCTGCAGCTCCCAGCTCCCTCTCCCAGAGGCCTGGGACCCCCTCGCACTTCCTCCCTCCCCTCCCTCCCCTCCCCTCCCCCTCATTCTGCACGGTGGGGGAGGGGTGGCACCACGTGTAGTCATTGCTGAGTGGGCACCCTGAGGGTTTTTCTCCCCTTTGAGCCCCCCAAGGCTTGCTCTCCCTACACCCACTCGAGAAATGGAGCCTTGCGGTCAGGGAGACAGCTCAGCGGGGAGAACTCGGGACTTGCGTGCTCGAGGTCCGAGGGGGCCAGTTTCTGGCACCATAAATGCCACAGTGGTGTTCTGGTTTACTATCTCTTTTGTAAAATAAATGAAGTTAAATTAGATTAAAAAAAAAAAAAGGAAGAGTGGGATCTGCTGACGGGACTGGGATATTTTGAGCATATGCAGCCCCGGGCTTGCTCTCCTGCACCGAAGCTCAAGCCAGAGAAGAAAGAAGTGCAGAAGTTCCTCTCTCGAGACTCTGGAGTGATCAATATCACACGTGCTTCCAAAGTGCCTTTGGTGGCCCAGTGGCTGGAATGTGGGATTCTCCTGAGTTCAACCCCCAGCATTGCATGTGCCAGGGCGATGCTCTAGTCCCGGCTTCCTTGGGTTAATGAATAAAGCCAAACAAACAAACAGTGTCTTTGTGCCCATAAGCCACTGGTGCAGGAGATGGAGAGGAGGCTGGGGGGGGGGGGGGGTGCAGAGAAGGGACTCTCTCAGAGACTTGACTGGGTTGAGGCTCCAGGTGGGGAGACCTGTCCTTCCCCTCTCTGGTCTCAAGTCTTTGCTACACAGTGATAGATGTCTGAGGCCCCTTCTAGCCTGGGCATTCTGGGGTGCTGGGACCTGTCATGCAGGGAGACAAGAGCAACCTCTGCTGACAAGGGAGGGGTTCAGGGCTAGCACCCCCCCCCCCATTCTTGCTTTCCAGTGTTGGGCTGGGCTCCCAGTGGCATCTATGGGACCTGGTCTTTAGAAGGGAGGGCCTGTCTTGATGCCTTGCCAGTCACAGCGCTGGGGGTGATGGGTGCGGGTCCTTGCCGAGCCCACATGGCCCAGGAGCATGGAGGGCTTTGTCTTTTTTTTTTCTAAAGTGATTTTTAAAAATTTTATTTATTTTCCCTTTTGTTGCCCTTGTTGCTTGTTGTAGTTATTAATGTCGTCATTGTTAGATAGGACAGAGAGAAATGGAGAGAGGAGGGGAAGACAGAGACGGGGAGAGAAAGACAGACACCTGCAGACCTGCTTCACCGCCTGTGAAGCGACTCCCCTGCAGGTGGGGAGCCGGGGCCTCGAACTGGGATCCTTACGCCGGTCCTTGTGCTTCATGCCACGTGTGCTTAACCCGCTGCGCTACCACCTGACTCCCGGGATTTGTCGTTCTCTCTGTGCCTTCACTGGCGGTCATGGGGCAGAGGAGGCTCCCAGTTGCGGGTACACAGCCGTTCCAGATGGACTCACCAGGGACTGTGTGTGTGTTTGTCAGGAGGGAACCTGGGGCAGATGGGAGAAGGTGGTACATCCCCAGAGTTGGATCTTACTCCGACATGCCTGGGTTCTGTCCACCTGCTGCCCTGCTCAGACGGGCAGCAGAATGCCTGAGTCACCTAAAGCCATTGGAGCTGCACGTGAGTGCTCAGGGCCGGCAGGTAGGACTTACCACGCGGGCACACGCCGGGGATCCCAGGAGCATTTGAGGGCTTGTGAAGAGGGTTCTGGCTGGACTGGTTGGGAAGGCCCACCCGGTGTGGCTGACTGGGGGAGGTGGGGGAGCTTCTATCCTGGTACTCAGGCCCCGGGGGTGCTTCCTGGGGGCCCAGAAGTGACACCAGCCATACCTGCAGGGCCCCATGGGACAGAGTCAGGTGCAAGGCTTGCAAAATCCATTCTAGATACATTAGACACTGCACTAGGCATTCTGTTATTATTACTATATTAATTTAAGATAGAGGCAGAGGGACCGTGAAAGAGATCAACACCAAGACTTCCTTCAATGTGCTGGGGGTTGGACTTGAATGTGGGCCTTACACATAGCAAAGCAGTGCACTGTTTTACCCAACTGTTTCGGCAGCTCCAGTGTTATTATTTTTGTCTCCAGGTTTATTGCTGGAGCTCAGTGCCGGGGCTATAAATACTCTGCTCCTGGTGATCATTTTTTATTATTTTTTATTTTTCCCCATTTTATTCAGTAGGACAGAGAGAAATTAAGAGGGGGGGAGATATATATAGAGAGACACCTGCAGACATACTTCACCACTCTTGAAGAGTCCCCACTGCAGGTGGGGAGTTGGGGTTCAAACTGGAGTCTTTGTGTGGGTCTTCGTGTTCAGTACTCTGTATGCTTAACTGGGTGCACCGCCACCTGGCCGCTAAGTATTATTATTTTTTTAAAAGGCCATGATTAAATGAACCAGCCTCTTGTCTTTATCTAGCTTTTGTAGTCCTTTCACTTTTCTTTCTTTTTTTTGCCTCTAGGGTTATCACTGGGGCTTGGTGCCAGCACTATGAATCCACTGCTTCTGTGGCCATTATTCCCTCCACTGGATAGGACAGAGAAAGATTGAGAGAGGAGGGGAAGACAGAGAGGAAGAGAGAAAGACAGACACCTGCAGACCCGTTTCACCACTTGTGAACTGACCCCCCCTGCAAGTGGGGAGCCGGGGGCTCCAACTGTCTGGGTCCTAGCACTTACACTCTCTATGTGCACTTAAATCTGGTGTGCCAGCGCCCACCCTCACCACCCCCCCATCATCATGTTTTTATTTTTATTTTTTTAAATATTTTCCCTTTTGTTGCTCTTGTTGTTTTTCATTGTTGTAGTTATTGTTGTTGTTGTCGTTGTTGTTAGAGAGGACAGAGAGAAATGGAGAGAGGAGGGGAAAACAGAGGGGGAGAGAAAGACAGACACCTGCAGACCTGCTTCACCGCCTGTGAAGCGACTCCCCTGCAGGTGGGGAGCCGGGGGCTCGAACTGGGATCCTTCCGCCAGTCCTTGCGCTTTGCGCCACGTGCGCTTAACCCGCTGCGCCACCACCCGACGCCCATCATCATGTTTTTAAATGTAGTGTTGGAGCTTGAATCCTGAACAGCCTGGTGCATGTGCTTTATCACTGAGCCATGTCCTGAGTTCCTACTATTTCTTTTTATCTTTTAAAAGCCGCTTTTAGATTTATTTATGTATTTTTGTAGTGCAGAGAGAAAGAGAAAAGAACGAAATCCCAGGGGCCAAACTTGTGACCTCAGGCTTGAGAGCGGAACATTGTAGCCACTGCTCTACTTCCCCCGCCTCTTTTTTTTTCCTTTTTAGTTTATTTATTTATGAGAGAGAGAGAACCACGATAACACTCTGGCCAATGCATTGCGGGGGACTGACCTCGTGCTTGAGGGCCCAGCACTTTACCCGCTGTACCACCTGCTTTCAGGCTGGGGACCTGGCTCCCCGGTCGGCCTGGGCGCTGTGGGCGGTGGCGCGCAGAGCTGCTGCTGCGTTCCAGCGAGTCGGTACCCTGGGCTCCCAGGCACCCTCCGCCCGTCAGGCACGTGCTCCCAGTGGGCTTTGTGTGCCCTTCTGCACCCTCAGGCTGCTCAGGGGTTCCGGCTGAAGGAACTGGGGTAGGAGGACTGAAGGTGACAACTGGCTTTGCCAGGATTGCCCCTGATGACGACCCCTCCAGTGGTGTCGCCGTTTTATGCCCAGTACCTAGGATTCGTTTGGTCCCCTCACACCCCTTGAACAAGATGTAATTTACTTCTTTATTTTCGTTAAAACCTGTATTTTAAAATCGCCACCATGGGTATAGATGGGGCTCGGTGCCTGTACAATGAATCCACCACTCCCCTTCTTTTTCTCCCTTTTTGTTTTTGGTAAGGCAGAGAGAAATCATGATAATTTAACGAATACATTTTACTTGTTTATATTAACACAAGACACTGGGGGTGGTGGTGGAGAGGACACACTAGGGCACGATACCAGGGATATTGGATCTGGGGCCTCACACTGCCAAGTTCAGCAGCCTTCTCACCTCTCGGGCCACAGGTGTGATCTGTTTCTAGCAAAGACTAGAATCCAGAGAGGAGGTGCGACTTGTTGGGGTCACACAGTCGTCGGGGCAGGTCTGGGGCAAGGCCTGGTAGTGAGGACTTGGGGGACAGTGGTGATGGGGGACTGTGTCCAACCTTTCTGGAGATGCGGGTGCGTCCTGGGCTCTAGGCGGCTCTGAAGCAAGTCATCAGGGGGCAGCGTTCTGGGAAGTTGACCCCAGGGGAGGGTTTGGAATCAGTGGCGGCTCACTGTAGCTACAGAGGTGATCTCAGGATTGTCGTAGGGGGACAGAGCCTGTGCCCAGGAGCTAGTGGGTCCCCTCTGGATTCTCTCACCAGGCCCAGTTTTCTGGAGTTTTCTGGAGTCTGGGTGCCACTCTGTGTTGTCCAGTTTCGGCAAGAACCCCGCAGACCAGTTTGCGCAGACTCCCCCACCACCTAGGGGGCTCCTCCCTCCAGGCCGCCTCGGTGATGTCCAACCATCCTGCCTCGTCTTTAGTTGGGGGAGAGGGCTAGAAATAGTTTACCTCATAGAAATTGAGTCTTGTGTACACGAGGCCCTGGGTTTGAGCCCCTAAACCCCACAAGAACATCATGGACAGCCTGGGAAAGAGGTTCCAGGGATAGTGGAATGGTGCTGTGATATCTCTTCACTGTCTGTCTCTCCTCTCATCTCTCTCCTGCTCTGAAATAAAAGAATGAAAAAAAAAAAAGGCCATGTGTGAGATTCCAGTGTCACATTAAAAAGAATTCCAGTGGGCAAGGAGGAAGCACAGTGGTTAGAACATTGTACTTGGAAGCATAAGGTCCTTAGTTCAATCCCTGACACCACATGTGCTTTGGGTCTGCCTTTGCCCCGTCTCCTGTGTTAATGAGTAAAAAAATCCCACTGGGTAGAGTTAGCTAGTGACCCCGCTAACACCCCCCCACGGTCCATGTTCCCCACTGAGTCTCCACCCGCCACACCCACCTATACTCAGAGTCAAGGCCCCTCTCCCAGACTACAAGAACTCCATGGGAGTCGGGCAGCAGCACAGCGGGTTAAGCGCACGTGGTGCGAAGCGCAAGGACGGGCGTAAGGATCCCGGTTTGAGCCCCCGGCTCCCCACCTGCAGGGGAGTCGCTTCACAGGCGGTGAAGCAGGTCTGCAGGTGTCTGTCTTTCTCTCCCCCTCTCTGTCTTCTCCTCCTCTCTCCATTTCTCTCTGTCCTATCCAACAATGACATTAATAACAATGACAATAATAACTATAACAGCAATAAAACAAGGGCAACAAAAGGGACTAAATAAATATTAAAAGAAAAAAAGAGCTCCTTGATATACCCCTGTTCAGTCAAGCCCCCTCGGCCTTTCACAGAGCCACAAATCTCTCTCACACACCTCTTTGCATCTACATGATTTCACTGCTTTTGGTGGATTTTTAGATTTTCTCCTTTTAAGAAAATATTTATTTATCTGATAGGGTAGAGAGAAACTGAGAGACAAGGAGAGGGAGAGAGACAGAGAGACACCTGCATCCCTGCTTCACCACTTATGATGCTTCCCCCTTGCAGGTGGAGACCAGGGACTTGAACCTGGGCCCTCGTGCACTGTACCATGTGTGCTCAACCAGGTACGCCCCTGCACAGTCATGATATTTTTCTTCTTTTACTATCAGAAGGAGAGAGACAGAAAGAAACAGAGGGACAGAAGGGAGGGGTGACTGACAGACACCGCAGTGCTGCTTCGCTGCTGGTGAAGTTTTCGCTGGGTCCCATGTGGTGGTCGGGGGTTCGAACCCTGGCCCTCAGGCATGGTAAAGTGTGCATTCTGTTGGGGCAGCCATCTCGTTCTTTCTTTTCCCGGGGATCCGGGAGATGGAGGGCACAGAGCGCAGAGCATGTTCAGTAATAGCATGTTCAGTAATAGCATGTTCAGTAATAGCATGTTCAGTAATAGCATGTTCAGTAATAGCATGTTCAGTAATAGCATGTTCAGCAATAGCATGTTCCGTAATAGCATGTTCAGTAATAGCATGTTCAGTAATAGAATGTTCAATAATAGCATGTTCAGTAATAGCATGTTCAATAATAGCATGTTCCATAATAGCCTGCTCAATAATAGCATGCTCAATAATAAATAGCCGACCCCCACCCAGCGGCCAGCTGCTCCACAGCAAGTCTGGCTTCTCCCCGCGGGTCGTCTGTGGGTGTGCTTCCTAGCCCTGGGCAAAGTTACTGCTGGCTTTCAGGGTCTGGGTTCCGCCTTTGCAAAGTAGGGCAGCGGAACCCTGGCCTCTGGGTGGTGAGTGGGCTCAGGAAAGGACCCCCGCCCCAAGCGCGCCTCCGCGCCGGCTGCAAAGGCTCTTCCAACCCGTGGCCACCAGAGGGCGCCCCCGCCCAGCGAATCTGCATTTAGCCGGCTGGTGGGTGCCTTTCAGGCTGGCCAGGGGCGGCTCACTCTTGCACCGTGGTGGGTGGCAGTTGGATGTTGTCGGAGGTTCAGATCACCCAGCCCACTCTCACTGGCTGTGAGTAGACTTGCCTGCCTCAGTTCCCTGCAGTGTCACATAGGTCTCCTGTGAAGATCAACGATAATGATGGTGGGGTGGGTGCGGGTCACCGTGGTGGAACTTGGTGTGATGGGAGTGTGAGCTCCTGTGCCATTACTTCTGCAGTTTTACCCCTGGGCAGGGCTCCCAGGAAAGAGCTGGGGGAAAGATGGCTAAAGGCCCTAGTGGGTTTGTGGACCCAGCGGAGACAGCTTGTGGTATGGTGCTCTGGTCTTGGAAACTCCCTGAGTTATGGGCCCCGGTCACGTGGGAACCTGTGGACACATGGTGGTCAGGGTGCTGGACTGAGGGCCCCCGACCAAGACCTCCAGGGACCTGGGGACATTCCCAGGCTGTGGTCACTGCTCTGAAACTGCCCCGTGACACCAGTGTCATCAGGGTGGTCTGTGACCCTGTGTGGCAGGGGCCTGTGCTCAACCTCATACAAGATGCGGACCTCAGCTCATCTCTGGCTGTTGGAGGTGTTGGGAACAGAACCTGGGATTTCTTCTTCTTCTTTTATTTTTTTTTTAATATTTATTTATTTTCCCTTTTGTTGCCCTTGTTTTTCATTGTTGTTGTAGTTATTATTGTTGTTATTGATGTCGTCATCGTTACATAGGACAGAGAGAAATGGAGAGAGGAGGGGAAGACAGAGAGGGGGAGAGAAAGACAGACACCTGCAGACCTGCTTCACTGCCTGTGAGGCGACTCCCCTGCAGGTGGGGAGCTGGGGGCTCGAACTGGGGTCATTAACCCAGTCCTTGTGTTTTGTGCCACATGCACTTACCCCACTGCGCTACCGCCCAGCTCCCAACCTGGGACTTCTTAATGCAAGTCCTTTGTGCTGTCACTGTGCTATCTCCCTGACCTGGTGTTCTCATGTGAGGGCAGCTTAGTTTACCCCACTCACAGACAAAGCGGTCAGTACTGAGAGGTCAAATTCAAGGCCACACAGTAATCAGTCAGGGGCAGGACCAGGGCTTGAACTCATGTCCTCATACAGCTTTGCTATAGGACCCTGCTTGGTGACTGTCACTCGGTGGTAGGACTAGCAAGTTGGTGGCACTAGCGAGCTGGTCTTCCTGGAGTCCTGGCTGCACTGCACCGTCCCTGACCTATGCCAGCTTCCGTCCTCCGTCCTTGCCCGTCCTTCTGCTGTGCCCTCCTAAATCCACTGTCCTCCCAGATTCACAAACTGCTCGAAACCTCCCCCAGAGATCCTACAGATACTTTGTCTGCAAGGAGCCCTCTCTCTTGTCCATTTGAGAAAACTCCTATCTGTGCTCTGAAACTCAGTCCCCAGCATCACCCAGGAAGGCTGCAGCCCACTTTCCGTCTGTGCCCTGGGGGAGCTGGTTACCACCTTGCTGGGCCTGCTGTTCACTAGAGCTCCAATGTTGTCATGCTGTCACTGTGTGGATTTACCTTCATATCCATTAAAAACCAGCCTACAGGGAGTCGGGCGGTAGTGCTGCAAGTTAAGTGCACGTGGTGCAAAGCCCAAGGACCAGAGTAAGGATTCCAGTTCGAGCCCCCAGCTCCTTACCTGCAAGGGAGTCGCTTCACAAGCGGTGAAGCAAGTCTGCAGGTGTCTCTCTTTCTGTCTCCCTCTCTGTCTTCTCTTTCTCTCTCCATTTCTCTCAGTCCTAACCAACAATGACAACATCAATAACAACAATAATAACTACAACAATAAAATAAGGGCAACAAAAGGGAATAAATAAATAAATATTAAAAAAAATATATATATAAACCCCCCCAAAACCAGCCTGCATTTATAGGATCAAAGGGACCCCTACAGACGGTGGAGTGGCACTTGGTGTCTCTCCGCCTCACTCTTCTGTCTCACCCTTTTTCTCTAGGTATGCAGAACAGAAAAAGACAACCGAGGCATGGAGCTTGTTTGGGGGAAACTGTGCATGTGCAAGGCCCCGGGTTCATTTCCCAACACTGCATAAGAAACAAACCAACCAACCTGTGTTTAAAGAACCTTAGGAGTGGGGCTGAGAGAATATCTTAGTGTTATCAGAGCACAGGACTTGCATGTCGGAAGTCCCAGAGGTCCTGGGTTCAACTCTTGGCACTACCATGTGCCAGAACCAGACAGTCCTTTGGTGTCTCTCTCTAAATGTATCTCATAAAAAGAACTAAATAAAAAAGATTTTCTCTATTTTTAAATCATTTTGTTTCTTTTTTATTATCTTTATTTATGTATTGGACAGAGACAGCCAGAAATTGAGAGGGAAGGTGATGATAGAGAGGGAGAGAGACACCTGCAGCCCTGCTTCACCACTCACAAAGCTTTCCCCCTGCAAATGGGGACTGGGGGCTCAAACCTGGGTCATTACATACTATAAGGTGTGTTCAACCGGGTGCACCACCACCTGGCCACTTTCTTCTCTTTTTGGATTAAATTGTGAGGAGAGAGGCATGCACTCTTTCAAACCAGAGTGCTCTGTCACATGCAATTCCAGGGGACTGAACTAGGGACTTCATGACTGAGGAACAATGCCTTGCTCCTTGTGCCATCCCCTGGACTGAAAAATCTTTTTTAAAAATGTGCCAAAGCAGTCAGTCTTCGTGGTCAGCACAGAAGCAGGTCAGGCGAGTGTAGAGAGGGAAGATGCAGCTCCCAGTTTGGCCAGAAGTTTCTGGGGCAGGTGCTGTGCATTATTTGAGTGTTCAGGTGACATTGGTGTCCTCGGATAATCTGACTTCATCCGTCACTGAATGTTGCTTCCCTGGGGTGTGGGGTAGGGGCCTGGCTCAGGTGTGTGTGTGTGTGTGTGTGTGTGTGTGTGTGTGTGTGTGCGCGCGCGCATATATGAGGTGGTGCCCAGTGGCAGCCCAGAAGAGGCTTTCAGAAGACACTGTGTGGCAGTCAGGCGGTAGCACAGTGGGTTAAGCACACGTGGCACAAAGCGCAGGGACTGGCGTAAGGATCCCTGTTCGAGCCCCGGCTCCCCACCTGCAGGGGAGTCCCTTCACAGGCGGTGAAGCAGGCCTGCAGGTGTCTATCTTTTCTTCCCTGTATCCGTCTTCCCTTCCTCTCTCCATTTCTCTCTCTGTCCTATTCAACAACGACGACATCAATAACAACAATAATAACTACAACAACAATAAAACAAGGGCAATGAAAGGGGGAAAAAGATGGCTTCCAGGAGCAGTGGATTCATAGTGCTGACACCAAGCCCCAGAAATAACCCTGGAGGCAAATAAATAAATAAATAAATAAATAAACAAAATAGAGGCGGGCTAGTGAAATAGCTCACTTGGATAGTACACTAATTTGCCATGTGCATAATCCAGGTTAAAAAAAAAAGAAGAAGACACTGTGTTGCCAATGCATTTTAAGATCTATTTTGTTTTTGAGACTACCAGTTAATAGGGGTGTACATCAAAATCATTCCCACCACCAAAGGACTGTGTCAGCGTCCACCCCCTCCCCACCGCCATGAAGCTGAACATCAGCTCTCACCCTCACCCAGACACTTTTACTTTGGTGCCCTATTCCAAACTTAGTCAGATCTTGCTTTGAGTTTTTCTTTGAGAAAGAAGATCAGAAAGGGAAACTCAAAGATCTATTTTTAAAAAATATTCTTTAAATGTATTACTGTCTTTATTTATTTATTGCATAGAGACAGCCAGAAATTGAGGGAAGGGGGTAATAGGGAAAGAGACAGAGAGATACCTGCAGCCCTTCTTCACCGCTGTCAAAGCTTTCTCTCTGCAGGTGGGGTTCAGGCGCTTAAATCTGGGTCCTAGCACATTGGTTTTTTTTATTAATTAAAAAAATTTATTCCCTTTTGTTGCCCTTGTTTTATTGTTGTTATTGTTGTAGCTGTTGTTGGATAGGACAGAGAGAAATGGAGAAAGGAGGGGAAGACAGAGAGGAGGAGAGAAAGACAGACACCTGCAGACCTGCTTCACCGCGTGTGAAGCGACTCCCCTGCAGGTGGGGAGCCGGGGGCTCGAACCGGGATCTTTAGAGCGGCCATGCGCTTTGCGCCACCTGCGCTTAACCTAGCACATTGTAACGTGTGCTCAACCAGGTGTGCCACCACCTGGCCCCTTAATTTATTTATTATTAGAGACAAAGAGTAATTGAGAAGGGAGGGAGAGGTAGAGAGGGAGAGAGACAGAGAGACAGCTACAGCCCTACTTCACTGCTAGTGAATCTTTCCTCTTCCAGGTGGGGACCAGGGGTTTGAACTTGGGTCCTTGTGCACTGTAATGTGTGCACTTAAGCAGGTGTGCCACCGCCTGGTCCCAAGAACTGTTTTTAAAAAAATTTTTTTATTATCGTTATTGATTTATTGGATAGAGACAGCCAGAAATTGAGAGGGAAGGGGGGGATAGAGAGACAGAGAGACACCTGCAGCCCTCCTTCACCACTCGTGAAGCTTTCCCCCTGCAGGTGGGGCCAAGATCTATTTTTTTTTTTTTATTAGGGGGAGAATAGATAGAGGTAGAGATAGAGATAGAGAGATATCCACAGCATCACTCTGGCACATGCAATGGCAGGAACTGAACTTAGGATTTCATGTTTGAGACTCTAATTTTTAATCTACTATACCACCTCCCAGTATACATCATGAAAAAAATACCCTCACAGCTTGAAAATTTTGTCTCTTGGAAAAAATCAGATCACCAGGCCTTGCAACTTGAGGGGCTGTGCTCTTGGAATCCGGGACCCTGAGCCCCCACAGGGACTGTCCCTCTGTCTGCAGGCTTACCGGCTCCCACCTGCTCTGGCCCCCACATGCATCATGCCTCTTGCCTGGCCCCCCCACCCCTGACTCCTGTCCTTGGTCTGGGCAGTCTGCTGTGGAAGGTGGCCTGGAATGAAAATCCACTGGGGACATGAGCAGGGAGGGCAGAGGGATGACAGTGATGGGGTCGAGGCCAGGTGGGGACGTCAGGCTGCAGCCCCTCAGTGGCCCTCCTGCAGGTTGGTGTCACCTGGGGGTGCTCGGGAGTCTGCGCTCTGGCCCCTCACGGCTATGTGGGCAGAACCCTCCTTTGTATATTGGGGTGCTAGCCAGCAGTCCACCTGCCCCTCACCCTGGGGAGAATGGCTTGGCACAGGTGGCCTTAGTGCCTACACTATGTGGGAGCTTACTGGTCCCAAGGTGAGGTGCTAGGCTTTGCACTGAGATCTGCTGGCTTCGGGCAGTGACTGGGGACACTCAGTATCCAGGGAGCCCCAGTTTCACGTGCGCTTCTTTAGAGAACAGCTGTTTTCTGTCTTTAGTTTTTTTTTTATTATTTCAACCAGAGCACTGCTTAGTTCTTTTGTTTTTTAAAATCTACTTTTATTTATTTATTTTTGGATTGAGAAGACATTGAGAAGGGAGGGGGAGATAGAGTAGGAGAGAGATAGACACCTATAGCCCTGCTTCACCACTTGTGAAGCTTTCCTCCTGCAGGTGGGGACCAGGGCCTTGAACTTGGGTCCTTGAGCACTGTCATGTGTGTGCTTGGCCAGTGCGCCACCACCTGGCCCCTACTGCTTAGTTCTTGTTTAGGGTGGTGCTGGGAATTGAACCTGGGACCTTGAAGCCTTAGGCATGAAAGGTTCTTTGCATAACCATCATGCTAACTCCCCAGCCATGTTTTTTATTTATTTATTTATTTACTCCCTTTTGTTGTCCTTGTTGTTTTATTATTGTAGTTATTATTGTTGTTGTTATTGATGTTGTCATTGTTAGATAGGACAGTGAGAAATGGAGAGGAGGGGAAGACAGAGAGGGGCAGAGACAGACAGACACCTGCAGACCTGTTTCACTGCTTGTGAAGCCACTCTCCTGCAGGTGGGGAGCCGGGGGCTCGAACCGGGAGCTCGAACCGGGATCCTTACTCTGGTCCTTGTGCTTTGTGCTACCTGCACTTAACCTGTTGTGTTACTGCCTGACTTCCTATTTATGTATTTATTTTTGTATACAACTCAGAAGAATGACCCAGGTCCTTTTATGTAGATGATACCCCTGAGTTTCCTCTTTAGCCCATTTTTTAATTTTCACTTCATAATAATAATAATTATTATTATTATACCAGACCTCTGCTCAGTGCTGGCTTGTGGTGGTGTGGGGATTGAACCTGGGGCTGTGGAGCCTCAGGTGTGAGAGTCTGTTTACATAACCATTATGCTGTCTCCCCAGCCCTGATTTTTACCTTCTTTTTCTTTCTTCATATTGTTTCCTTTTCTTGCAGGGTTATAGGTGGGGCTTGGTGCCAGACCATGAATCCATAGCTCCTGGTGGCCATCCCCCCTCATTTTTTTTTCTTCCTTCTATTTTATTTGACAGGACAGAGAGAAATAGAGAGGAGGGGAGGACAGAGAGAGAGAGAGAGAAAGAGGCCTGCAGACTGCTTCATCACTTGTGAAGTGTCTCCCCTGCAGGTGGGGACCAGGGAGTTGAACCAGGGTCCTTGTGCACTGTAATGTGTGTGCTCTACCGGGTGTGCCACCGCCTGGTCCACTCCCTCCTCCTTCCTTTTTTCCTCTTCTCTACGAACCCACTGCTTCCGGAGACCATTTTCCCCCTTTTAGTTGCTTTTGTTGTTGTCATTATTGCTATTGTTGCCACTGATGTTGTTGTTGTTGGATAGGACAGAGAGAAATGGAGAGAGGAGGGGAAGACAGAGAGGAGGAGAGAAAGACAGACACCTGCAGACCTGCTTCACCGCCTGTGAAGCGAGATCCCCCTGCAGGTGGGGAGCCGGGGGCTCGAACTGGAATCCTTACGCTGGTCCTTGTGCTTTGTGCCACCTGCACTTAACCCGCTGTGCTCCCTCCTCTTCCTTCCTTCCTTCCTTTTTTTTTTTTTTTTAAAGATTCTTTTATTTTAGAGAGAGAGAGGAGGAAGGAGGAGGAAGGGGAGGAGGAGGTGGAGAAGAGAGTGTGTGCATACTCCAGGGCATCACACTGGCACATGCTGTGCTGGGAACTGAGTCCTGGAGCTCACGCTTCAGAGTCCAACACTTCATCTACTGTGCCACCTCTTGAGCTGCGTCTCCCTTTTCCTTGAAGTATATAAAATTGAAAATCGGGGGAAAAAGAAAAGGCAAAGAAGGCCGAGAGATACTCAGCGGAGCACACACGCCGCACTGCCTGAGCCCTGGGTTCCAGCGTGGCTTCCCTATGCACACAGCTCCACAGTGCCATCCACAGCGCCATCCACGGTGCCAGCCACGGTGCCACCCACAGTGCCACCCACAGTGCCACCCACGGTGCCATCCACGGTGCCACCCACAGTGCCACCCACAGTGCCACCCACGGTGCCATCCACAGTGCCATCCACGGTGCCACCCACGGTGCCATCCACGGTGCCACCCACAGTGCCATCCACAGTGCCATCCACGGTGCCATCCGCAGTGCCATCCACAGTGCCATCCACAGTGCCATCCACGGTGTCATCCACGGTGCCATCCGCAGTGCCATCCGCGGTGCCATCCACGGTGCCATCCACGGTGCCATCCACGGTGCCATCCACAGTGCCACCCACGGTGCCATCCACAGTGCCACCCACGGTGCCATCCACGGTGCCACCCATAGTGCCATCCACAGTGCCATCCACTGTGCTCCGGGCTGGTGCCAGGGTTCAGGTCCAGGACCCCCTGCAGACCACGTGGCATGTCTTTTGGGTGGGTTGTCTCTTAGCCTTCCTTTTCTGGTTTTTATTTTTCTCCCCTAAAAAGTGGGAAGCACGTAATTTCTAGCCTTTCAGTGGATGTATGTAGCCTTCCAGTGGATGTATGTTGCCTTCCAAGTGGATGTATGTTGCCTTCAGTGGATGTATGTTGCCTTTCAGTGGATGTATGTTGCCTTCCAAGGAACCCACTAAGGTGGTCTGGGAGGTGGCATAGAATGAAGAGGGAAAAAGAATTAGACTTTCATGGGTCCCGAGTTCAATCCCATGCAGCACATGTATCAGAGTGGGGTCTGATTTTCTTTTTCTCTTTCTTTCTTTTAACGATTTTATTTATTTATTAATGAGAAAGGTAGGAGGAGAGAGATAAAGAACCAGACATCACTCTGGTACACATGCTGTCAGGGATTGAACTCAGGACCTCATGCTTGAGAGTCTAATGCTTTATCTGTTGCACCACCTCCTGGACCACATCATGTCTGATTTTCTTTCTCTCGCCTATCTCTCTCATAAATAAATAAATAAAGTCATTTATTTATTTGAGAAGCCACTAGGTTACCTTTGGGTTTCTGGCTTCCCTGTGAGGAGGGGAGATTCACTGTATTGAATCCACAGGCTGCTGAAGAGAAGCCTTAAGTGACTCCTCCTCCCTGTACAGCCCTCCTCCTGCCAGGCAGAGGCCTGGAGTCCCAGCAGAATGGAGGCACAGAGATTGGGGTCCACCAGCTGAGGAGATGCCCACAAGCCCTTCCGGGTCACGTTAGCAGCACCTCGTGGGGCACCCCCTACTTCCTCCCACCCCCATTTTCCTGAGGCTCCGGGCTGGGCCTACAGGCTCGCGAGTCCCCTGGCTGTGGGAAGCTTCCAGGCAGAGGGCCTTGCCCAGACAGGGCCAGCTTGAGCCAAGGGCCAGAGAGACCAGGCCTGGCCGCCATGATGCCTCTTGGCCTCGCACCTCGGTCTCTTCCCGCTCTGGGTGCTTGGGGCTGGGGTGCTGCAGGCTGGGAGCGGGACCGAGACGGAGGGCTTGGGGCAGGCCTCACTGTCTTCTGACCTATCTCTGCTTGAGGCCTCTGCTGTCTTTCCTTCCCCAGTGGCCACCCCCCATCTGCCCCTGCTCCCCGGTGGGGGTGCCCGTGGGGAGGCTGTTGACAATTTGTGCATTAATCTCTCTGCCTGCGGCCTCCTGGTCAGGTGGTGCTTATCAGGCCTCCACTCCTGTCAGATGGGCCTTCCGGAGCCCGTGGGCGAGGGGGGGCGGCAGGAGTCCCTTCTGCAGGGCCTGGAGGCCGTCACATCCCCTCGCCCCCTCCGCGGGCGGCCTCCTTTACCACATCAGGATACAGAGCATTGCATGAAATCCGGTCTCAATGGAATTATTTCAGAATTCTGGTCAACCGCAAGCTCGGGGTGTTTCACAAACGATCTATCACTGCTGTGTGGTGGGCAGAGGCTGGGCTGGGGGCAAGTAACGGATGCAGAGGCCCTGTCCACTGACAAGGGGGTGGCTAGCCCCCCACCTCCCTGCCCCTCCTGCCCCTCCTGCAGGTGCCCCCATGTCTGTAGGGGCTCAGGCTGGGGGCTCATGTGTGGGGGAGTTCAGGAAAGACAGCCAGAGCCCAGACCCTGGGCTAGGAAGGGTGGGTAGGGGAGAGGCAGGCGGGGGTGGAGAGCACCCAGGCTGGGGTCCTCTCTGGGCTCCACCCCTACTAACAATGCGGTCCTGATGAGTGTTTTGTGAGCCTCAGTTGTCTCGGCTATAAAATGGGGTTTTGACCCCCCCCCCCCCGGCCAGGTATCAATGGGACTGCAGCTCTGACCAATTCTACTGACACTTCTTAGATGTTTAAAAAAGATTTTGAGAGAGAGAAAGAGAACCTGAACTTCACTCTGACACATGTGGTGCGGGAGACTGAATTCAGGGCTTTCTGCTCGCAAGGCCTACACTCTGCTGCTGCGCCACCGTCCTGGCTGCGTGACGTGTTCTTTCCTTCAAGCCTGGACAGGACTTCAGAATCCTGGTCATCACAGGGCCACCAGCACCGCCAACCAGACAGGATATTCCTAGGAGAGGAAGCTGCGTGTTATTCTGGCCCTGCCGGGTGGCGGTGGTGTTGGACTGTCAGGGTGAGGGGTCCCCACTTCTGAAGCCACCTGGCAGGTATCAGCCCTTCTCCAGGTGCCAGCTTGAGGGGCTGGGATTGGAGACCGGGTGCCTCTCCTGCTCTGCAGGCTTCCCATGGACCACCAGTGAGGAGGCCTGGGTGAGCCCCGGGGGTGCACATGATAGAGCCCCTGGGCAAGACTGGCTCAGGACTTGCTTCCCAGTGAGCTGCTCAGGACAGGGCACCCACCCAGGGGTGAGGGGCTCTCTGGGGAGAGTAGATTCTTCACCAAGAGCCTGGTCTGTCCTGTCTCTGCTCTGATGGACCAGGGATGGCAGGGCCAGCCCCAGGCCCAGGCTGTGACACACAGTTTGCAGGCTGCCCTTGCGGTTTGCAGGGCTGAGGGCACTAACAGTGCCCCATGAGGGAGCACCGGGAAGTCACACAGTGGCGCTGGGAGACAGTGTGGCACTTCGGTACCAAGATCCCATGCCTGGGGCCACCATCAGTCAGGGCTGGGCAGTGCTCTGGTTTTTCTGTCTTGTGAGAGAGTGTGAAATAAATAAGTCTTTTTAAAAATATATTTATTTATTTATTTTCCCTTTTGTTGCCCTTGCTTTATTGTTGTTGTTATTGACGTCGTCGTTGTTGGATAGGACAGAGAGAAATGGAGAGAGGAGGGGAAGACAGAGAGAGGGAGAGAAAGATAGACACCTGCAGACCTGCTTTACCACCTGTGAAGTGACTCCCCTGCAGGTGGGGAGCCGGGGGCTCAAACCGGGATCCTTATGCTGGTCCTTGCGCTTTGCGCCGCATGCGCTTAGCCCACTGTGCTACTGCCCAACTCCCCCCCCCCCTTTTTTTTTTAACCAGAGCACTACTCAGCTCTGGTTTATGGTGGTGCGGGGGATTAAACCTGGGACTTTGGAGGCTCAGGCATGAGAGCCTCTTTGCATAACCATTATGCTATCTACCCCCTAAATAAATAAGTCTTTAAAAAGGGTTTATTATTTATTTGTGAGAGGGAGGGAAGGGTGGAGGGAACCAGGGCATCACTCTGGCATATACAATGCTGGGAATTGAACCTGGGACCTCGTGCTTGAAAGTCCAATGCCCTTTCTGCTGTGCCACCTCCCAGGTTGCTAAAAAGACTTTTAAAAGATAGAGATGGGGTGTTGAGCAGTCGTACAACAGGTTAAGTGCACATGGTGCAAAGCGCAAGGACCCGCACAAGGATCCCGGTTTGAGCCTCCAGCTTCCCATCTTCAGGGGAGTCGCTTCACAGACGGTTAAAGCAGGTCTGCAGGTGTCTGTCTTTCTCTCCCCTCCCCTCTATTTCTATCCTATCCAGCAACAACGACATCAATAACGACAATAATAACCACAAGAACAATAAAACAACAAGGGCAACAAAAGGGAAAAAAAAATAGCCTTCAGGAGCAGTGGATTCATGGTGCAGGCACCGAGCCCCAGCGATAACCCTGGAAGCAAAAAAAAAAAAAAAAAAAAAAAAGATAGAGACAGAGTTACAGAGAAGCAGAGAGAGAATGTAGGAGACCACAGTACAGAAGTTCCCTTTAATGTTCAGGGCTGACCCTGAACCTGGCTCTAGAGCATGCCAGAGCAGCACACTGCCTGCTTTACAGCACACCCTAAAGTAGCCAAGTGAGCTGCTTTACCTGCCCATAAGCCAATTATTTATTTCAGCTGTTTATTTATTTATTTGTTTGTTTGTTTATCTAATTTTAGTAGAGACAGAGAGGAATTGATAGGGGAGAGGGAAGCTAAAGAGTGAAAGATACCTGCAGCACTGCATCTGCAGGTGGGAGCTGGGGGTTTAAGCCTGAGTCCTTGCTCCTGATAACTCAGTGTGTACTCTCCCAGGCATGCTGCCACCACCTGGCTCTCTGTAAACCTTGGTCTCAGCTAACCAGCTCCATTCCTGTGGCAAGTCCCCAGGCTAATTAGATGAGTCCCCACACCCATTTCTTGAGTTTTTTTTTTTTTTTTAATGAAGGAGAGAGGAGGTGGGGGCAGAGAGGCAGCTAGAACATCACTCTTACATATGTGGGACTGGGGAACTGAACTCAAGACTGCCCACTTATGCGTCCTCCTCTTGGGCAGCTACAGTCCTCCCCCACCCTGCTCCTCTCCCCTCCCTCCCCCCTGCCCTCCCCTCCCCTTCTCTCTTTCTCTCTCTTGACCTGGGCTCATGCAATGCCAGGGATCAGACTTGGAATCTCATGCTTACCAGTCTCCAGACTCTAGCCACTGTGCACCTGCAGGGTCACCTCACACCTGTGTCTTTTCCCCTTTGACCTCTCCCCTGTCCCCACCCAGATACTGCGCAGCTGAGCACCTCCCTTTGTACCTGCTCCTCTTTACCTGGGGCCTCGTGAGTGCTCTGGCCCCCTGTCTCCTCTTAGTTCTGGCTGTCAAGTTTGCATTTAGGGATAACTTAGACATGATCCTTAAGCATAATACAAATCAGCTATATTCCATTTCCCCTAGCACAGCACAGGATTTTTTTTTTTTAGACTTTATTTATTTTTAAATGTTTTATATTTATTTATTTTTCCCTTTTGTTGCCCTTCTTGTTTTTTTTAATTGTTGTTGTAGTTATTACTGTTGTTGTTATAGATGTCGTCATTGTTGGATAGGACAGAGAGAAATGGAGAGAGGAGGGAAAGACAGACACCTGCAGACCTGCTTCACCGCCTGTGAAGTGACTCCCCTGCAGGTGGAGAGCCAGTGGCTTCAACCAGGATCCTTACGCCGCTACTTGTGCTTCGTGCCACATGCGCTTAACCCACTGGGCTACTGCCCGACTCGCAGGACTTTGTTTATTTATTTAAATTAAAAAAAATTTAAATTACAGAATTACATGTCGACGGGTTTGAAATCCATACCACTCCCACCACCAGAGGTCTGAATCTTCACTCTCCCCACTGCAGTCCACCGCAGTTCCCCTAAAGTTGTAGACATGGGCCGACCATCTTCTCAGCAACTGTCTGTCCGCATGTATGCAAAGTTACCGCTTCTTTTCCTGATTCAATCCCCTCTCACCCTCTAAACCACTCCTGGCATCATAGCTGCCTCCGTATGTCCCTCTCCTTTTCCTGCTCTCTCTCCGGATGCTGATGGAGCTGGCGTCATCTTCATCCTATCACTTCTCCCCCGCTGGGAGTCTGGATCAAGGTTGATTATGGGGATGACGTTATTTACTTTTTGTGGAAAGAGAGAGACCAGAGTATCACTCAGCTTTGGCTTTTGGGGATCAAATCTGGGGTCTCAGGCACGGAAGCCCTGTGCTCTGATGTGAACGCCTTCCCTGCCTCACACCCCTGTACTCAGCACAGCACCACGGCTAGTCTCAGCAAGGGCACAGTTAGCTCTCAGGCACAGGCCTGGGCGTGGCTCTGGGAGCACTTAGTCTCCCTGGGACCCTGACTAGGCTCCACGTGGAAGGAGGAGCAGCCCCCCCGGTGACGGCCGTCCAAAGTGTCCTTGGTTTTGGCTCCACCAGCAAGCGCTCCTTGGGGTATGGAATCAGCACCCTGTAAGGTTTAAGATGTGGCTTTGCCATGACAGTCCTTGGCCATCACCAACCCCCACCCCCCCAACGTACCCTGTCAGCAGCGTGGGACCTGCTGTGACCTCATGTCCCTGCCCACAGGCTCACCCACATTTTGTACCGTGGCCTGTCCCCACTGGTTTCTCACAAGGTTATAAAATATGGAAGGCTGGGGATGCAACTCAGTGGTAAAAGCATGCTATTTATTTACTTTTTTAAATATCTTTATTTATTTATTTATTGGATATAGTCAGAAATCAAGAGGAATGGAGAGACAGATAGGGAGAGAGACAGAGAGACACCCGCAGCCCTGCTTCATCATTCAGGAATCTTTCCCCCTGCAGGTGGGGACTGGGGGCTTGAACCCAGGTCTTTGCGCATTGTAATATGAGCAATCAACCAGGTGCACCACCATCCAGCCTCATGCATATTTATTTATCTATTTAAATTTTTAAAATTTATTATTGGACAGAGACAGAGAGAAATCGAGAGGAGAAGGGGAGGAGAGAGAGGGAAAGAGAGACCCCTGCAGCCCTCCTTCACCACTTGTGAACTTTTCCCCCTGCAGGTGGGGACCAGGGGCTTGAACCCAGGCCCTTGTGCACTGTAATATGTGTGCTTAACCAGGTGCGCCACCACCTGGCCCTTATTTATATTTTTATAAGAATTTTTATTATCTTTATTTATTAGATAGATACAACCAGAAATTGAGAGGGAAGGGGCGATTAAGAGAGAGAGAGAGACAGAGAGACACCTGCAGCCCTGCCTCACCACTTGTAAAGCTTTCCCCCTGCAGGCAGGAACCAGGGGTTTGAACCTGGGTCCTTGCACATTGTAGCATGTGCACTCAACCAGGTGCACCACCACCCAGCCCTGCATATTTATTTTTAAAGATTTATTTATTTATTTGCTTGTTTGTTTTTCTTACCAGAGCTCTGCACAACTCAGGTTTCTGGCAGTACTGGGGTTTGAACCTGGAACCTTTGCTGCCACAGGCCTGAAGATTTTTCTGTATAACCACTATGCTATCTCCCTAGTCATTAATGAAAAAGGAGAGAGAGAGAGAGAGAGAGAGAGAGGAGAGGAGAACACCAGAGTATCACTCTGCCACTGGCAACGTTGAGAATCAAGCTCAGGATCTCATGCTTCAGAGCCCAGTGCTTTATCCACTACACTATCTCCTGGGCAGCAGTTTCCTGCTTACTTAAAGAAAAGATTGGGGCCAGGTGGTGGCGCACCTGGTTAAATGCACACATTACAGTGCACAAGGACCCAGGTTCAAGCCTCTGGTCCCCACCTGCAGGGGGAAAGCTTCAAGAGTGATGAAGCAGGGCTGCAGGTGTCTATCTCTTCCCTTCTCTATCTCCTGCTCCCTTCTCAATTTCTCTCTGTCTCTGTCCAATAATAAGTAATAAAGTAAATAATTTTTTTTTTAAAAGAAAAGATTTGGGAGTCGGGTGGGTGGTAGGGCAGCAGGTTAAGCGCACGTGGTGCAAAGCGCAAGGACTGGCGTAAGGATCCCAGTTTGAGCCCCCGGCTCCCCGGGGATCTGCAGGGGAGTCACTTCACAAGTGGTGAAGCAGGTCTGCAGGTGTCTGTCTTTCTCTCCCCTCTCTGTCTTCCCCTCCTCTCTGCATTTCTCTCTGTCCTATCCAACAATGACGATATCAATAACAACAACAATAATAACTACAGCAACAATATAGAACAAGGGCAATGAAAGGGAAAATAAATAAATAAATAAATAAATATAGAAAAAGAAAAGATTTATTTAGATATTAATGAGAGCTAGAGTGAGCAAGTGAGAGAATCAAAATGTTGTGCTGGTGTTTGGGTTGCCAGGAGGCAAACTCAGAACTGCGTGCTTGTAGTTTCAGTACTTTGCCTGCCGTGAAATGTCCCAGGTCACATCTTTTTTTTTTTTTTTTTGCTTCCAGTCACTGGGGCTTGGTGCCAGCACTATGAATCCAATGCATCTGGCAGCCTTTTCTTTTTCTTTTTTATTCGATAGGATAGAGAGAAATTGAGAGGGGAGGGTAGATAGAGAGAGGGAGAGAAAGACACCTGCAGACCTGCTTCACCACTCTGCAAGTGGGGGCAGGGTTCGAACTGGATCCTTGCACCGGTCCCTGTGCTTGTTTTATGCGTGCTTAACCTAGTGCACCACCATCCCGCCCTCCCAGGTCACTTTTTTTTTTTTTTAAAGATTTTATTCATTTATTTAATGAGAAATATAGGAGGAGAGAGAGAGAGAGAGAGAGAGAGAGAGGGAGAAAGATCCAGATATCACTCTGGTATATATACTGCTGGGGATTGAACTCAGGACCTTTTGCCTGAGAGTTCAGTGCTTTATCCACTGTGCCACCTCCTGGACCACAACCAGGTCACATCTTAAAAAAAAAAAAAAGGAAAAAAAAAAGGACTTATTCCATTAGGGACAGACAGAAACAGGCTGGGATCAACCTGCCAGTGCCCTGTCCAGCAGAGAAGCAATTACAGAAGCCAGACTTTCCACCTTCTGCACTCTATAAAGAATTTTGGTCTATACTCTCAAAGGTGGGGGGGTGTTAGGGGAAGATGACCAGAGGGCTCTGAACCCCAATTCCATCAAGACCCGGAGAGAGGGGGGGTGGGGAAAAGAAGTAGTTGGTGTGACCTAGAAAGGAAAAGAAGGCAGGACCATAGGGGGAAAAATGGGCAAATACATATAAACATAGATAGGCAGTTATAGAAATAATAGTCACCCATATCTGTGACCAGTGGAGGGAATAGAGACACAGAACCTGGTGGTGGGGAAGGTGTGGAATTGTATCCCTGAATTATCTTGTAATTCTGTAAACCAATCATAAAAAAGTCTAATTTATAGTAAACATTTTTACTGGGGGATTCATGGTTTACAGTAAATACAGTTGTTGGGACATGTTTAAAGTTTCTCAGTTTTCTGCAAAATGCTCTCACCCCCCAGCCTAGGTCCTCCTCCACCATCAGGCGCCAGGACCTAAAAGCCCCTCCACCCCACCCCAGGGTCCTTTACTTTGGTGCAATATACCAAGTTGTATTATTTTTTTTTTTTGTAATTTTTTATTATCTTTATTTATTGGGTAGAGACAGTCAGAAATTGAGAGGATGGGGGAGATAGAGAGGGAGAGAGACAGAGAGACGCCCATAACACTGCTTCACCACTCACAGAGCTTTCCCCTGCAGGCGAGGACCGGGGACTTGAACCCAGATCCTTGTGCATTGTGACACGTGTGCTCAACTAGATGTGCGACCACCAGGCCCCCCAAGATGTATTTCTTTAACGAGGTGGGTGGAGAGAGACAAGATTATTGCTCAGTTCTGGAAACTTAGGCTTGCAAATTCTGTGTTCTGCTACTGGCCTGTCCCCTTGGCATATGTATATTTGAAATTTAGGTTTGACCCCAGGTACAAAAAAGAGAAAGTCTGCCAGTGACAACACCCAGCCTATAAACCAATATTTCCTCAGCAAAATGGACTTTGTTGTTCTTGTTGCTGTGGTGTCAATGGTCTAGTCTATGTTTTTTCATGTAGACAATGAGAGACAGAGGGAGAGAGGAGACACTATAGCACTGAACTGTCCTTCAGTGCCCTGGGGGTGGGGCTCACCTGGCCACTTGCATGCAAAGCAGACCATCCCCTGTGAGAGCAGTCCCATCAGTCAATAAACTGATTTAAAAAAAATTTTTCC